>NC_082719.1:58745212-59005212 GCF_030144855.1 Hypanus sabinus | reverse complement strand
GAAATAGGCAAGTGCAGCCTTATCTGCTGTAACAATGGAGACAGGCATTGTACACAAACACTAGAGTGGAATGAGAGAATGTAACCTTGATTCGAGCCAATTCTGTGCTGCAGCAAGCTCATAAAGCTGAATGGATAGATTCATTCAGAAAAGTAGGCCTAGATTAAGAAAGGAGCAACATGATCAAGGAGTTTTGACACTGTAGATTGGAAGGTGGTTTGCAAGAAGTCAAGGGTTTATTGTGGAACGCTCTCTTGGCAGTTTAGAAAGGGAGGGAGACCACTCGGAATCATTTATAATAATTCACACTAAAGTCTTTGATATTTGATGAAGCAACAAGTATGAGTTGACAAAAAAATACTAAGAGTTTACATACCAAGGACAATGATGATCCATCTTCAAAATGCACCTGTAAATACAGAATATAATGAAATGCAAGATTTGATAAAACCCCACTAAAATCAGGGATTAATACACTACATTTCTGCAGAGGATAATTAGGAGCTAACATATTGCTATGACTGCAGTCACCCAAAGTCCAGAATGGTTAACATGGGCAGACCTCTTTCCCAAAAAAAAAAATCAGCCAACTTGAACAATGATGAGTGGAAAAGGCTCTAAACATTAAAATATAACTACAATGGCCTGTGTCATTTTGGTCTTATGCATCATAGGCACATATAGAGTATATAGCTAGGTTGCCCAAGACTTCTGCACAGTATTTGTGTGGTGAACTACATATACCTGTCTGGACATGCCCCCTGCTGACTGCTCCTGTGGCTCCTCCCAAAGACCCCTGGATAAAGGCAATTGAGGCCTGAGCCCAGCCTCTCAGTCTCCAGGATATAGTATGGTGGTCACTCACTGCTTGTTCCTTCTTCCAGTCAATAAAAGTCGATATCTCGCCTTTACATCTCAGAGTGAGTTATTGATGGTGCATCAATTTGTCAATGTGGTGTGGAGAGTGAGTTTGTAAATCTGGACTGCAGGAGGATGTGGGACAAATGGCAGAGAAGGAGTGCCAGGGCTGGCAGTTGGCACGGGTGTAGACACGCCCAGCCCTGAGACATCAGGCAAGGTCATTTAATTCCAAACAATTCATTTATTGATCATCACAGAATGCATGTCTCCCTGGTGCTTCCTATTCCCTCCCCTTGCTCTTCTCCTTTTCCCAACTATAAGACCGTAAGACCATAAGACAAAAGAGCAGAATTAGGTCATTCAGCCTATTGATTATTCTCTGCCATTCCCTCATGACTAATCCCGGATCCCACTCAACCCCATATACACGTCTTCTCACCATATCCTTTGATGCCTGAACAAGAAACCATCAACTTCTGCTTTAAATATACGCATGGACTTGGCCTCCACCGCAGTCTGTGGCCCAGCATTCCCCAAATTTACTACTGTTTGGTTAAAAAATTCCTCCTTATCTCTGTTCTAGAGGGTCGCTGTTCAATTATGAGGCTGTGCCCTCTAGTTCTGGATACACCCACCATAGGAAACATCCTTTCCACATCCACCCTATCTGGTCCTTTCAACGTTTGTTAGGTTTCAATGAGATCCCCTCCCCCCCACCCCCGCATTTTTCTAAATTCCAGTGAGTACCAGCGGAAAGCTGCTAAATGCTCCTCATAGGTTAACCCGTTCATTCCCATGATCATCCTTGTGAACCTCCTCTGGACTCTCTCCAATGACGACACACCCTTTCTGAGATATGGGGCCCAAAACTGTTGACAATACTCTATGGGTGGCCTGAGCAGTGTCTTATAAAGGCTCAGCATTATTTCACTACCTCCTCCCATAGATGCTGTCTGGCCTGCTGAGTTCTGCCAGCATTTTGTGTTTTTCAGCATTATTTCCTTGCTTTTATATTCTATTCCCCTTGAAATAAATGCCAACATTGCATTTGCCTCTAAATTAACTTTCTGGGAGTCTTGCACATCTGATGTTTGAACCTTCTCCCAATTTAGATAATAGTCTGCACTATTGTTCCTTTCACCAAATGCATTATCATATATTTCCCACACTGCCACTTCTTTGCCCATTCGTCCAATTTGCATAACCAGGATTTCTCTCTCACTACCCCCCACCCACTCAGTCCACAAATGATAAACCAGTCAGGTTTATCATCATTTACATATGTCATGAAATGTGGGTTTTTTTTGCAGCAGTACAACAGTACAACAGCATGAAATTACAACAGTACTGTGCAAAAGTATTAGGCACCCTGGCTATATAAATGTGCCTAAGACTTTTGCATAGTACTGAACCTTCAATAGTGTTCTGGCGAATGAATAAATGCTTACTTGTCACAGACTGAGCAGTGGTGACAGCGATCTGGCTTCACAAGTTGACATCTGTCACAGTATCGAATTGCTTTGGAAACAATGCTATATATAAAAATATGGAACAAATATCTGGGCAAAGACAATACTGTAGGTACGTTCAGTCATATTATTCCATTTCCTTAATATCATCCTTATGAAAAAGGCATTGAAATTACATTGCTTGATAAAAGCATGTGAATACTTATTAAACTAATTTTATTTTTCACTTCTTACGAAAATAATTTTTTGAATTGATCAACTGGATTAAAGCTTCACTAAAATACATTAGTCTCCATTAAAATAGATGAAGGAATTTCATGAGTGCATACAGAAGCACATGGTAGCTACAAAACAAAAAGTAGTTGTAATCTATGCAGTAGGATTTATGTCAAGTGTGAATATATCTTGAGTTAATAATTATCTTTACACTTGTATAATAGCTCATTTCTTCCACTCCCTCCACCATCCCTCGAATATCCAGCCAGTAAAGTAACATCATAATATTCAAAATAATTGCATTTTGTATTTCTTTACAGCTGGTAAGATTTTAAATTTAGCATTTAATGTCAACCAAATTAAACATAAAAATCATAATTTCTACCATAACTAACTCTTATTATCCCATTCTCCCAGCCCCGTTCCACCCTCATTATCCCACCTCCTATATGGGCAGGAGATCTTTGAGTCCACACCTGCAGAACAGTGTACAATTTTGGCCTCCATAATTCAATAATTATAGACTTGCACTGGAAGCAGTGTGTATAAGGCTCACCCAGGGTATGATTAAATACTGAAACACGTAGGATTCTCAGGTGAACTGACGAGATGGACACTCTACGGCTGCTTCTCCTTCAGAGGGCATAGAGAATTGGGGGGCATGTTTTCACAATAAAGTGTTGCCTATTTATGAGGGGGGACAGGACTGCATTCTGGAATTTTCTCCTCCAGATACCGTGGGGCAGAGTCACCGCATACATTAAAGGTTGTGATTGACGGATATTTAGATTACGAGGGAGTCAAGGGGTATGGCGAGACAACAGGAGAGCGATGTTCAGGTCAGGGCTGGATCAAACATAATCTGGTTGAAGGTCTTGGGGAGGTGGGGTGGGGGAAGGAATGAGATTGCCAATCCTGTACTTTGTTTGTGTTCTTACTATCTTATGGCTAAATAATTATAATGAAACAGTGATTTATGGTACTATTTCAGTTTACTGCATTTGACGTAGTTTGAATGTGGAGGCGACAAGTGTAACCACTGAACTAAGGCTGCAATCCATTTTCATTTTTTCCCTACTCCTACACTAAACCTCTCTTCTCAGCATCAAGACTATTACATCAATTATATACAGAAGCTGATAAACATTTCACTTTATAACCTATGGGACACAATAGGGCATTGAACAAATCATAAGCACTGATCCCACTTTATAGAAAACAAAGGTAAGGGATGATCTGCTATTGCCATTTACCCAGCATCTAGACCTATTGATTACCATGAACTACTGCTTAAGCAGTTAACTCCTTTGTTCAGTCTTTTCATTTTATTGTTTCTCCATGTCACCCTATCTGCAGGGTCATCTCTTGCTCTACTGTACATCAGTATATCTCTTACCTTTGAAAGATCACAGACCTGAAATGTTAACTGTCTCTCTACAAAGATACTGCCCGACCTGCTATGTACTTAATGCATCTGTTATATTTCAGATTTCCAGCATCTGTTTTTAACTTTCACATCCATCTTTTTCCAGTTCTGATGAAAGATTAATGACTTGAAGCACTCCTCGAGTCTGCTTGATCTGCAGAATTTCCAGCCTTTTTTGGCTTTATTTATTTAAAGCCAAATACTTTCCGGCCATAAGCAGACAGCATTTCAGCTAACAATGTGCGTAAGACCCAAGTATGTTTAGTAAAGCTGTTCATCTAGATTTATTATTTACCTCCAGATAAGGTTCTTGTATAGATGGGCAATTCCTTGGCCATTCGTCTGAGGACTTCCTGCTGACCTTCACCCCGATCCCCACGTTCTATTTGTTCCCTATCTGTGTACGAAAGGTGGAACTGTGGATAATAATAAAATAATATGCATTTAAGAATAATAAAATATATGCATTTGGAGATCACATGGATAAATGCAAAGAATTCTGGAATACTGCCTCTCAAAGCTATGAACACATGGGTACACCATCATTTGCAGACTTCATTCTAAGTTGGGCTATGTCTATAGATCCTTCAATATTGCTGCCTCCGATATTATTTACATCAGGGGTAGCTTTACTAGGCACCTCGCCATTACATCCAGAGGATATTTAAGGATAGGCAATAAATCCTCTGAGGAAAAACAAAGTACCTCAGATTTTCACAAAGTCTAGCAGAAATTGGAATGGGACAGGGCATTCAACTATAAACAATGCAAAGCATTTGGGCTGGATTCAATTCAAGCATTACAAGCTAATTTGATCACAGCCAAGAGAAATCAAAGTGTTTTAAAATATATAAAAATATTTTCTTCAGCTCAAAGATGGTTGAGAACAGAAAAATTCTGCAGCTGAGTCATTGACTGCAACAAATGGAAATGCAACATAATGGCACTGATGGGTCAGGATTTGATCAGAAGCACAGTGGATAAAACTGTACAGGAAGAGTCTCCGGGTATTTAGTGTGAGTGGATATTCAGAATCAGGCTTAATATCACCAGCATATGTTATGAAATGTGTTATTTTGTGGCAGCAGTACATTGCAATACATAATTAAGAAACTAAAAATTACAATAACTAATTAAATTTATAAATAAGTAGTGCAGAAAAAGAGGGAAGGAAATAGTGAGGTAGTATACATGGGTTGATTGTTCATTCAGAAATCTGATGGCAGTGGGGAGGCAGCTCTTCCACAAACGTTGAGTGTGTTCCTTCAGGCTCTTGTACCTGCTCCTTGATGATAGCAAAGAGAAGAGAACATGTCCTGGGTAAAAGGGATCCTGAATGATGGATGCTGCCTTTTTGAGTCATCGCTTTTTGAAGATGTTGTCGACACTAATAATCATACTGGAGCTGGTTGAGTTGCAACTTTTCTGCAGCTTTTTCTGATCCTGTGCAGTGGCCCCTCCAGACAAGATAGTGATGTAGGCAGTTAGAATGCTCTCCACTGTACATATGTAGAAATTTGCAAGAGTCTTTGGTAATAAAACAAGTTTCCTCAAGTTCTAATGAAATATAGCCACTGTTGTGCCTTCTTTGTAATTGCAATATGTTGGGCCAGGGGAGATGTTGATACCCAGGAACTCGAAACTGCTCACTCTTTCCACTGATCTCTCGATGAGGACTGATGTGTGATCCCTCGACTTCTCCTTCCTGAAGTCCACAATCAATTCCTTGGTCTTACTGACGCTGAGTGAAAGTTTATTGTTTCGACACCACTCAACCAGCTGATCTATCTCACTCCTGAACATCAACTCGTCACCATCTGAAATTCTGCCAACAATAATGTCACTGGCAAATTTATAGTTGCTGTTTGAGCTGTGCCAAGCCACACAGCTGTGGGTATAGAGCAAGTAGAGCAGAGAGCTAAGCACGCATCCTTGAGGTGCACCAGAGAGGAGATTTAGTAAAGAGTGTAAAATGTGGAATATAATCCTAAAATAGGGACAACATTTTATAAAAAAATTTATAGAAAAAAAAGGAAGCATTGCTTTAAGAAGGGAAGGGGAAAGCTGAAAGAAAATTTACAAGGCAAGATTTTCTTTACCCCTACACAGAGAGTGTAGGTACCTGGAATGTGTTGTTAGGAGAGGTGGTGCAAGCAGATAGAACAGCAATGTTTAAGAGGCAATCAGATGGACAAATAAACAGGTATAGAATGAAGGGGTATGTACAATATGCAGGCAAGTGAGTAAGTTAAAATTGACATCACTGTTTAGCGCAGACATTGTGGGCTGAAGGGCAACTTCGTGCCGTATTGTCCTGTGTATCAATTAATCTAAGGGGATAAACTTAACAACAGGGCATACTAAACATAAGTATACAAAGTACATTAAACTAAAATATATATATTATGAAAATAGGAAAACAGTAAAATGGTAATACATTTATACACGTAATGCAAGATAAAAATGTTAGGAATCATGATTTTAAGCAAAGCAATGGAACAACTAAGATTGATTCCTATAATTCACATGTTCTGTGGGAATTCAACACAAAATCTGCTGACTTATTCACTGAATTGCATGGTTGGTGAGTAAAAGCTACAGTACAAGTTCCACATTAACAAAGTACAACCGTCACTATGTCTAACACAAATGCTAGCCCAGCCCAACCAAAAGAGAAAGGGAAAAATAATTATTTAAATACTGGCAGAGTTGCATAGAATTAATTAAAAAGTGAGATGGAATGCAGTTAATTGAGTGAAAATTAAATGACTGGAATTGCTCCTCCATTTATAGTTGTGATTTCAAATGCCATTCTGAAGTTTTGGAAATCTCATTTCCTCTCTGTTCCCTTTTAAGACTGTCCTAAAACCAACATGGTTGATCAAGCTTACGGTCATCCTTTAGTGAAATAAGTTGCATATTTTTCTAAAGGTTTCTAAAGGTCAATGGTCCAATTCTCCTCTTTTGCTGTAGAAAAGAGCTTTAAACCCATAAACATGAAAAACAAATTAAGATCTCCCGCAACATTTAAGAAAAGCATTCTCAATCGATAACTTGAAATTTTTTTTACATTTTTTCTCTGTCAAATAAACTAAATCTGGCCCTGAATTTTTTTGGTAAGTTGTTTTTTTACTGTCACATGTACCGAGGTACAGTGAAAACTTATCATTTTCATCGTCCACACAGATAAATTAATTACAATAGTGCAAGAAGGTAGAACAGTAACAGGAGTGCAGAATAAAGTTCAAGGTACAGAGAAAGTGAAGACAGTAAGGTACCAGGTCACAATGAGATTGACTGTGAGATCAAGAATCCACCTCATCATACCAGGGAAGCATTCAATAGTCTTATAACAATGGGAAAGAAGCTGCCCTTGATCCTGGTGGTACGTGCTTTCAGAGTACTGTATCTTCTTCTCAACTGGAGGAGGGAGAAGAGAGAAGATTATGCTGGCAGATTTACTGTCGCAGTGAGAAGCGTAGACAGAGCCCATGGAGGGGAGGCTACTTCCCCTGATTTGCTGAGTAGTGTCCACCCTTCCTGAAGTTTCTTGCAGTCATGAGCAGAGCAGGTGCCACACTAAGCTATGATGTATCTGGACATGATATTTTCTATGGTACGTCAATAAAAATTGATAATGATGAAAGCAAACATGATAAATTTCTTTAGCCTTCGAAGGAAATTGAGGTATCGGCAGGCTTTCTTGGTTGTGGCGTCAATATAGTTGGACCAGGACACATTAAAGGTGATGTTCACTCTGAAGAACTTATAGCTCTCAACTCCCTTGACCTCAGCACTGTTGGTGTAAACAGGCGCATTTACACTCCCTCTCTTCCTGAAGTCCATGACCAGCTATTTTGTTTTGGTTTTTGGCATGGCATCATGTCACGAAGCTTTCTATTTCTCTCTGTACACCTACTTATTATTATCTGAAGTCCTAAAGTAGTGGTCACCAACCTTTTTAAACCCAAGATCCCTTACCTCAGACTTAGTGAAAGACGAGATCGATTAGTTACACGCATGCGCACTGAGGCAGAAAAGACCGTAAGTGAAACCCTACAAAGTAAGTAGAAATAATGTATAAACACCGGGGTACCCACCCCTTTTTGCACTGCGGACTGGACGACGGGAGGGGGGTGTCAAACACGATGGAAATACAGCGGGACCAGCCGACGGTGGGTGTGGGGGGGTGGTGTTAAACACGACCGGAATACAGCGGGACCGGCCAACAGGATGTGGGGGGGGGGTGTTAAACATGACTGGAATACAGCAATACTCAAAGCAGGTTCCTTATGTCCAGTCTATTCCGCAATTTAGTTTTCGCGGCTCTTGGCACCTACCTTCTGTCCTGCTTTCTCATGTTTTTCCACTCACAAAACTCAACGGATTTGTCTTAAGTTCAGGGTGCATGGACTCAAGGTACCGAAGCAGTTTTGAGGGCTTCATTGCCTCATTAGACAGCCTCTGGGCCCGACCTCCAGCCTCCCACCTGCCCACCAACAGGTGCCTTGGCCAGGTGCGGCTGGTCGTGGATGGGTGAGAGGACAAGGTAAGGGCTGGAGGTCCCTGTGCTGGGGCCACGGTGGTCACAGTCCGGAGAGAGCGACCGACAGAGCGAGGAGTGCATTAGGATGCGCGCCCACCTCACCCCCATGTAGGATCTATCGGCCGACTAAAGTTTGGTTCAGTAGATCACAGCAGCTCTGCTACTTACGAAGCCCTGAGCCTGAATTAGGTCATCTGCAAATATTTTAGCACTGGGTTCCCCACGAACATTCAGTGTGGTAAACAGGTTCAGAGGTGGCATCCATCTGTTGGTGCTCCAGGCCAATAGCAACAACACTTCCCGCTGGCCGCGCGAGGCCAACCAGTGATCCCTGGCGCAAGGGTATCACTGCGTTTAGGCGACTGATGACCTCGTGTGCATTCAACAGTGGGCGTGACAGGGAATGAGGAAAGGTGTGGCTGACCTGTTTCCTCGTGGCCCAGTGGTTGGGAACCATTGAATTACACTGTGTAGTGCGGGGGAGATACACGCATGCGCACTGGGCAGAAAGAATGGAACTAAATCCCCGCAATCCAGAAACAATCTCTCAACGGTATTTGTGTATATAATTTTCTTTTTTTTTTCGGGATCTACTGGGAAAGTCTCAAAGATTGACCAGTTGATAGTGATCGATGGGTTGGCGACCACTGTCTTAAAGCATTTGCTGCCTCATCGGCAGAGCAAGGCTACATTTTATGTTAGGGTATCTCTTGTTGCCTTTAAATACAGAAGTTGAAATCTAGAGGGCTGCATCATGGTGTTTGGACCTTCCCTGAAGACCTCTTCTACTTATGTTTGAGAAATCAGAAATAGATCCTTTAACTTGAGTATCACCACTAACCTGAGAGTTAGTTTCAGTAACCAGCAACTAGTCTAAATTATTACATGGCCACGTGAGTCACCAGGTTTTCAGTCCTAAAACTAAGTATCCTATTGTCATCCAGACCCTTCCTTCTTCTGACCCTTTGTAAGGAAGAGCTTTGGCCATTTAATTTTATCTGCTGATAACGTCCATTGGGTGTGAATCTCCAGATTTGGGATTTTCTCTCATTGGCTCAGCCATGTTCTGTGCAAATAACAGCCTCACAGAATCCCTGACATCATCACACAGAAATCTTCCACTATTGTTCTCCTTGGAATGTCCCAGACCAATTCCTGGTGTATGCTAATTAGCTGGACAGTAAACTAATAGATTAGAGTTGATTCATGGGAAAAATTGCCACTATGGGTATAATATGGTTGGAATTAGAGAATGGACCCAGCAAAAAGATTATTAACAAAACACCAAAATGCATATCTTTTCATTATGTAAACAGCATAGTGACCATAAGCCTGTGAACACCCTGACCTTTAGCAATTGAATTGAATGATCTTTATTGTCATTATACATAGGTACAATGAAACTCTGTTTAGCTTCCTCTCAGACGATTAAATAAAGCGGTAGATAAAAACAAGACAGCAATAAAAAAAACAGTATTAAATAGATAAGTAGCAAAAAATAAGTTGCAGCAGCACCAGAATATCACAGTAATGCACAAAGTACCGTTAGTGCAAGTATTTGAGTCCTTATGTGTGCAAGTGTGTGCTCAGAGTTTCAGTCATTGTTCTGTGGGAGTGCTGTGATGGAGGCCACAGCTCTGGGGTAGAAGCTGTTCCTCAGTCTATTTGTTCTGGCTTTTAGTGTCCTGAACCTTTTGCTGGATGAAAGTGGGTCAAACAGGGAGTGGCCGGGGTGTGTGGTGTCTCTGGTTATGCTGATTGCTCTCCTCCCGAGTCTGCTGGGATAGATGGTGTCCAGTCCTGGGAGCTCCATCCTGACAATTCGCTGGGCCGCCTTCACCAAGCGATGCAGGTGTTGTCGCTCAGTGGCTGTGCAGCTGGCATACCGCACGGTGGCGCTGTCGGTCAGGATGGATTCAATTGTGCTTCTGTAGAAGTTAAGCAACAGTTTTTGTGGGAGTTTGGTCTGTTTCAGCTTCCTGAGGAAGAAGAGACTTTGTTGTGTCTTTTTTACAAGCAGCGAGGTGTTGGTGGTCCATGGCAGTGAGGTGTTGGTGGTCCATGTCAGCGAGGTGTTGGTGATCCATGTCAGCGAGGTGTCTGTGGTCCACGTCAGCGAGGTGTCGGTGGTCCACGTCAGCGAGGTGTCTGTGGTCCACGTCAGCGAGGTGTCTGTGGTCCACGTCAGCGAGGTGTCTGTGGTCCACGTCAGCGAGGTGTCGGTGGTCCGTGTCAGCGAGGTGTCGGTGGTCCGTGTCAGCGAGGTGTCGGTGGTCCACGTCAGCGAGGTGTCTGTGGTCCACGTCAGCGAGGTGTCGGTGGTCCGTGTCAGCGAGGTGTTGGTGGTCCATGTCAGCGAGGTGTTGGTGATCCATGTCAGCGAGGTGTTGGTGGTCCATGTCAGCGAGGTGTTGGTGGTCCATGTCAGTGAGGTGTTGGTGGTCCATGTCAGCTGTTTGGACAACATAACTCCAAAGAACATTGTCTCCAATGGACAAGGAGCAGGTGGTATGGGAAAGGGGTAGGCTAATTGTGAGGGGAAAAGGCAGGAACTACAGAGCATAAATTGGGAGCCGCTGTTTTCAGGGAAATGCACAGTAAAATGTGTGGTTTGTTTGGGGAACACTTGCAAAGGGTTCTGGACAGATTTGTCCAATTGGGGGGACATCACGTGATGACGTAGGATCGAGATAGTTACTTATAAACTACTCCAGATTGTTTCAAGTTATGCCTCACAAACAGAAGATGATGAAAACTACTACCGTGAAGACAACGCAAGTTGGAACAGAATCAAGGCCCACTTCTGCCAAAGAACCGCGGGCTCAGGTACATTATACCACCAGCGATACAGAACAGGAAACTGCGGCAACATCGACCATTTCTAAAGAAAAAGACCAACGAGAACTGTGAAAACGTAAAGGAAGGAGCATGCGCAAACGAGAGCAACCAGAACTACAAATCCCAGTTACGATTGAAACCGAAAGTGAAAGTGAATCTGAGGTGGATTCAGATTCTTTGGAAAAATCAGACCAAGTTGGAGGTAAAAGTTTTTCTGGAAATATAGAAAAAACTTTGATGAAAATAATGCATAAATTAGAAAAATTAAATGCATTAAAAGCAATTAAAATTGATAAATATGGAGATTATGTTTGATAAAATGACAAAAAGGCAGGAAAAAATGGAAAAGAGAATTATAGATTTGGAAACTACAACGGAAGACATGGTTGAAAGAATGAATAAAATGGAAGATAACATCTCTGCCTGGACATCAGAAAGAAAACAATTTATGGAAAAAATTGATAAGCTTGAAAATTTTAGTAGACGAAACAATATTAAAATTGTTGGACTTAAAGAAGATATAGAAGGAGAAGATCCAATAATTTTTTTTTCAAAAATGGATCCCTGAAAAACTGGAAATGGAAGGAGAAACTCTAATTGAGATTGAAAGGGCTCTTACAGCCTGAAGGCCAAGATCTCAAGCTGATCAAAATCCACGATCAATTTTGATAAGATGCTTACGATACCAAGATAAAGAAAAGATCCTGAAGGCGGCTGCCCAATGTACCAAAAAGAGGAACAGGCCATTGATGGTAGCAGGGAAGGCAGTTCTTTTTTATCCTGATATAAGTTATAACCTTTTGAAGAGAAAGAAGGAATTTAACCCAGTGAAAAATGTTTTATGGGAAAAGAGTTATAAATTTATAATACGTCACCCAGCAACACTGATAATTTTTTTGGAGGAGGGAAAAAGAAGATTTTTTACCGATTATCGAGAAGCGGAGGAGTTTGCACAAAAACTTCTATCTACTCACTAATTACACATAGAGATTTCCAAGCGTAATGGATTAAAGATGAAGATAGAGACAGAGAATGGAAGTGATGGACATTTAAGGATGATACAGGGGAGAAAAGCAAAATTTCAGAAATACTAATTGAGAATAGTATTTTTTTCTATATAGTATGTGTGTATATATATATATATATATATATATACTTTTTATGTTGCGGGGGGCGGCTGGGGAGCTTTGGATCGATTACTACGGGATTCATGTATGTAATCATGGTGATCGCCATGACCCGTACAACAGAGGGGGGTAATGTTGTGTTCTTTTTTTTTTCACAACATTAGTAGGGGGGTATTTTGTTTTTTTCTTTATACTCTATTTTTCTTCTATCTTTCTGCCTGGATGATTGGTGGGGACACACACAACAACATGGAGAATTTAAAAAAGATTTCCCAGGATACCATGAAAGTTGAAAGATTAGGTATTATTATAGATTGGAATAACATAACTAAAAATTATGACTAATTTACTGAATTTTTTAAGTTTTAATGTTAATGGGCTTAATGGACCGGTGAAAAGAAAAATAATTTTAACATACATTAAAAAATGAGAACAGATATAGCTTTTTTACAAGAAACACATTTAACAGACATAGAACATCAGAAATTAAAAAGAGACTGGGTTGGAAATGTAATTGCAGCTTCATTTAATTCAAAGGCGAGAGGAGTTGCAATTTTGGTTAATAAAAATTTACCAATTAAAATACAAAACATATTAATTGATTCAGCGGGGAGATATGTAATTATACATTGTCAAATTTTTTCAGAACTATGGACTCTTATGAATATTTATGCACCAAATGAAAATGATATAAAATTTATACAAGAGGTCTTTTTGAATTTGGCTAACGCACATGACAAAATATTAATAGGCGGAGATTTTTACTTTTGTCTAGATCTAGTTTTAGATAGATCAACAAAGCTGATCACAAAATCAAAAGTAACAAAATTAACTCTATCATTGATGAAAGACTTAAATTTGATTGATATATGGAGAAGAATTAATCCAAAAGAAAGAGATTATTCATTTTATTCAAATAGATATAAAACATATTCAAGGATAGATTTTTTCCTATTATCAATGAATATTCAAGATAGAGTGAAAAATATGGAATATAAAGTGAGAATATTGTCAGATCATCCTCCTTTGATAATGACAATGATAATGATAGATAAAGAGGAATCAATTCATAGATGGAGATTTAATTCAATATTACTAAAATGTCAAGATTTTTGTGATTTTATGAAAAAGCAGATTCAGTTCTTTTTAGATACAAATTCACATTCAGTTGATGATAAATTTATATTGTGGGAAGCAATGAAGGCATATTTGAGAGGTCAGATAATAAGTTATACTTCTAAAATTAAGAAGGAATACATGATAGAAATAGATCAATTGGAAAAAGAGATTACAAAGTTAGAAAAAGAATCTCAAAGAAATATGACAGAAGAAAAATGAAGACAACTTATTAATAAGAAGTTACAATATAATACACTTCAGACATATCGAACAGAAAAAGGAATTATGAGAACTAAACAGAGATATTATGAACTAGGTGAAAGATCACATAAGGTCATTACATGGCAGTTAAAAACAGACCAGACTTCTAAAACAATAAATGCAATTTGAACAAGAGTAAATAAAATTACTTATAATCCTTTAGAAATTAATGAAATTTTTAAGAATTTTTATTCTGAGTTATACAAATCAGAATCACAAAATGATAATGTCAAGATAGAAAGGTTTTTATCATAAGTAACTCTTCCAGAATTAAATACGGAAGAACAGAAGGGATTAGATATGCCTTCTACATTGAAAAAGATCGAAGAAGCCCTAGGATCACTTCAAAGTAATAAATCTCCAGAAGATGGCTTTCCACCTGAATTTTATAAAAAGTTTAAAGATTTATTAATTCCTCCTTTTATGGAGTTAATACATCAAGCGGAAAGAACGCACAAACTTCCAGAATCTTTTTTGACAGCTATTTTAATTGTTACGTCCGTAGCCCCCTCCTTTGTGAGAATCGCAAGATCACTGGTGGGTTGGGTCAAGGGGCCCAGGAAATGAGAATGGGACGTGCAAAATGCCTCGTTTCCCCGGTGATGTAAAGCTACAGGACATGGCTATTGTCTCCAGAAGACCAAGTTGTGTTTTGAGTACTGTACTATTCATTGAAGCCCCTCAGGGGTTGACCAGAGTGGGCTGGTTGAGGGATTGCATCATCCCAACCTGTTTGACATCTGAGACCCATTGAGGAAGTATAAAAGAGGGTCTGGGGAACAACCCCTTCAGACGCACCAGAAGAAACGTTAAGCGACCACGTAACAGCAGGAGGTCATCTGAAGCAGGCCACGTGCGTTCGATTCCATGGCTAGAATTGGTGGCTGGAACCACAGGAAAACAGCTTTCAGCTAACAACGGGGAAGCCAGCTCCCCTGACTCAACTGATCGGCATCTTAAAAGACCTGGGGCAAGTTTAAACCACATCACTTTTAAACCCAACAACGCTGCAGCTTGAACGAACTGATAGTGACTGTTATCTTTCCATTGGACAATATATTAACCCCTAGACAATGATAGAGCTATTTCTTATTGGTCATTAATATACCCGCGCTTAGATTTAGTATTGACGACGTATATTATCTGTATGTTTGCATTAATCTTATTTTTGTGCCCTTTATCAATAAATACTTTTAAAAATAGTACCATCAGACTTCAACGGACCTCTCTATCTTTGTTGGTAAGTGATCCAGTTACGGGATACGTAACAAAGTTGGGGTTCTCGTCTCGAGATTTGACACCAAATTGGGAGGCCAGTGAATTGGGCTTGTAGGTCCAAAACTTGGATCTGCTTACGCGGGTAGTCAGACGGGAAACCAGCAAAGATGGACGTGGGTGAATTTATAGAAAACCCGACTCTGGAGGCGCTGGAGGTGGCCTCCAAATCGGACTTGATAAAATTGGCGAAGGAGTTAAATCTCGCAGGGGTGAGGTTGTCAATGAAAAAGCATGAGGTGCGAAGAGCAATAACTCAGTATTATATAGGGAAGAATATGTTTACAGATGAGGTATTGAAAAATATCCCTGAAGAGGCACCCGCTAGTGGGACGGCTCAGTTAGAGTTGCAGAAATTAAAGTTGGAACATGCAATTAAGTTAAAGCAGCTGGAGGCAGCCGAGAGAGAGAAAGAGAGAGAGCAAGAGAGGGAAAGGGCCAAGAGAGAGAGAGAACAAGAGAGGGAAAGGGCCGAGAGAGAGCAAGAGAGGTAGAGGGCCGAGAGAGAGTGAAAGAGAGGGAGAGAACCGAGAGAGAGAAAGAGAGGGAGAGGGCCGAGAGAGAGAAAGAGAGCGAAAGGGCCGAGAGAGAGTAAGAGAGGGAGAGGGCCGAGAGAGAGAAAGAGAGGGAGAGGGCTGAGAGAGAGAAAGAGAGGGAGAGGGCTGAGAGAGTTTGAAAGAAAGGGAGAGGGCTGAGAGAGAGAAAGAGAGGGAAAGGGCCGAGAGAGAGGAGGGTCGAGAGAGAGAAAGAGAGGGAGAGGAGGAGAGTTATGACAAAGTAAAGGCGGCCATTCTCCAGAGTTATGAGCTAGTACCTGAGGCCTACAGACAAAAGTTTAGAAAATTATGGAAAGGGTGGAATCAGATGTATTCCGAGTTTGCCTATGAGAAGGGTGCGCTCTTGGACCGGTGGTGCACCACAGAGAGAATGGGAGAGGATTATGGGCGTCTCAGGGACTTAATTGTGATTGAGGAATTTAAAGGTTGTGTTTCGGAGGATATCCGGACGTATTTGAATGAGAAGCCGCATAAGTCCATCTCGGAATTTGCTAGGTTCACAGATGAATATGCTCTAAGCCACAAGACCAAGTTTTCCTCGATTAAAAGCTCCCAGAGAGACCGTGGGAACGATCGAGAAAGTCCGCCGGCTGAGGCAGAGGTCCCGCCGGAAGCTAGTGGTAAGGTTGAGGAGGAAAGGCCAGATGGCCAGATATTTCCGGGCTTGACCTGTTTTAATTGTGGAAAGGGGGGACATATTGCATCTCGGTGCTTTGCTCCGAGGAAAGAGACAGGAAAAGGGACAGTGGCCGTCCCTATCAGATGTGCCCTGGTGATCAGTAAATCGACAAGAGAGCCTCGGGTAGACAGAGTATGAGAAAGGTCTGAGACTTGTCTGTCACACTGAACCGTGCCTGTGAGGGAGGGGGACACACCAGTTCCTGTACGGATCTGGAGAGACACGCGGCCTGAGCTGTCATTAATCAGCAGTAAGGTACTAGAGTTTGGTTGAAAGACGAGGATGGTAGCTGTGAAGGGAATAAGTAAAGGAACAGAAATGGTGCCCTTACATGTCATTATGGATTGTGAGCTGGTATCTGGACCAGTTGAAATAGGGGTGCGATCAGAATTCCCACGAACTGACGCGGACGTCCTTCTTGGTAACGATTTAGCAGGTGTAAGGTTTGGTCGGCAATGCTGCCGACCTGCCAGTGTGGTGGCCCCGCCCCTAGATTCCCAGACCTATCCCGCAGGCGCGGTCACTCGCCGAGAGAGGCAGCTGAGAATGAGAGCAGTTTAAATCCAGCCAGTTTTGATTTGGCCGAGATGTTTCTACCGACCCTGTACCACGAGGGTTTAGAGGGTGGTAAAACGAAGAGTAATAAAGTGGAAGAGGGTAAGGGAGCGGAGGTAGACCTGCCCTTAGCAAGGAGAAAGGCCCTAGAGGCAGGAAATAAAGATGAGGAACCGATAGAGCGGTTAAGAGGTCCAGAGTTGGACAGGGATGATCTGTCTGGTTTGGCAGAACTGTTTGAAGAAGTTGAAAATTCTAAAGGTGTTCCCGATAATGAAATGAGGGCAACCCTAGATGAAAGGGGTGCCCTTGCCTTGAAGAAGTCTGCTGGGTTGGCAGATGAGGTTGTTTCAGCCTGCGGGGTTGAGTTTACTCCGGAAGGGAGCTGCCCAGAGAGTAGCTGGGAGGATCGAGGAAATGTAGGATTTGAAAAGGGTACGGGTATTGAAAGCCTGGAAGAGGCCAATATCCCATTTGAGTGTGTCCAAGATGGGGATGTACGTGGTACTGAACCTAGTAATGGAGCTCAGAAAAAGTCTGAGGTATTTGATTCAGTGGAACAAGACGGCCGTCCTGGTGGGTCAGATATACTTGGTTCAGTGAAGAAAGGGTTAACCTTGGTAATAGTGGGAAGTGAGAGTTCCCAGGTGTGTGTGCTCGAAGGTGTGCTGAATGTTAATGCAGAGTTCACAAATGGGGAGATAAATATTATCATTGAAGGAAACGGGAAATCTGTAGTTCCCAAATCGAATGAAGAAATTTTAAACCCTGCCGATCGCTTCCCGATTCAGCTGGAAGGTGACGGGGCCCCCCACGCTATTATTATTCCAAAATGTGGTGTGAAGAGGCAGAATTTGAAATGCTGCTTGAGCAAAGTGGTCGAACTGAAAACACATAGCCTGAAGGGTCCTGACGAGAGGGTTAGCCACCTGTGTAAAATTAAAGAGTGGGGTGGAAATTCAGAAGGTGGTCTAACTTTGGGACAAGGTGTTGATAAAATAATTCCTATATCTCACCACATTACCCAAGCTCCCCACGTGGGAAGTACCCGGAAACGAGGCGAGGGTTAATGGGAACGCCATTTTTAAATAGCAAAGCCGGTTGTACGGGATTTCGACACAGCCTGTGAATAATAAAGACAACCCCCTTGAAGCCTGCCTGTTCAATTTGAAAATGACCGAAAGATTAGTAGTTCCATAAACTTTTGTAGATGCACGGAAGCTGAGATCACACCTCCTTAGAGTTGTTGCTGAAGGAAAGAAATAAAAAAAAAGGTGGTTATTAAATTGAAGTCTGATGCTACAAGACTTTAGTACGGTACATGATGTTAAGATATTGAAGAAAGTGACACTGTAATCGTTAACTGTTTAGATACTGAAGTGAAGGTATCACTGTATTACACTGTAGAGAAAAAAAAATTTGGTGTTGTGTTAGATTCTAACACCCTGTGAGACTCTGTATTCGTTTTTTTCTGATGGTAAAAAACGCCTTGAAGAAAGGGGGTGTTATGTCCGTAGCCCCCTCCTTTGTGAGAATCGCAAGATCACCGGTGGGTTGGGCCAAGGGGCCCAGGAAATGAGAATGGGACGTGCAAAATGCCTCGTTTCCCCGGCGATGTAAAGCTACGGGACATGGCTATTGTCTCCGGAAGACCAAGTTGTGTATTGAGTACTGTACTATTCATTGAAGCCCCTCAGGGGTTGACCAGAGTGGGCTGGTTGAGGGATTGCATCATCCCAACCTGATTGACATCTGAGACCCCGTGAGGAAGTATATAAAACAGTCTGGGGAACATCCCCTTCAGACGCACCAGATGAAACGTTAAGCGACCACGTAACAGCAGGAAGTCACCTGAAGGAAGCCACGTGCATTTGATTCCGTGGCTGGGATTGGTGGCTGGAACCACGGGAAAACAACTTTTAGCTAACAACGGGGAAGCCCGCTCCCCTGACTCAACGGATCAGCATCTTAAAAGACCTGGGGTAAGTTTAAACTGCATCACTTTTAAACCCAACAAAGCTGCAGCTTGAACGAACTGATAGTGACTGTTATCTTTCCATTGGACAATATATTAACCCCTAGACAATGATAGAGCTATTTCTTATTGGTCATTATTATACCCGCACTTAGATTTAGTATTGACGACGTATATTATCTGTATGTTTGCATTAATCTTATTTTTGTGCCCTTTATCAATAAATACTTTTAAAAATAGTACCATCAGACTTCAACGGACCTCTCTATCTTTGCTGGTAAGTGATCCAGTTACGGGAATTCGTAACATAATAGTATTGCCAAAAAAGATAGAGATCTTTTAAAGCCAGCATCATATAGACCTATTTCTTTATTAAACACTGATTATAAAATAATAGCAAAAATCTTATCTAACAGATTATCTAAATACTTACCAAAATTAATACATATGGATCAAACAGGATTTATTAAAAATAGACAATCGGCAGATAATGTAACTTGGTTATTTAGTATAATTCATTTGGCACAAAAGAGGGAGGAAATGAGTGTGGCAGTTGCTTTAGATGCAGAAAAAGCATTTGGTAGATTGGAATGGGATTTTTTTATTTAAGGTATTGGAAAAATATGGATTAGGAGTATCTTTTATAAAATGGATTAAAACCCTAAATACTAATCACAAAGATAAAGTAGTGACAAATGGTCAAATTTTAACACCATTTCAGTTAACAAGGTCAACTAGGCAAGGTTGTCCATTATCACCTGCTTTATTTGTGTTGGCGATAGAACCATGAGCTGAATTAATTAGAATGGACCCAGATATTAAGGGTTTCAGAGTTAATCAGGAAGAATACAAGATTAATTTATTTGCTGATGAAGTTCTGCTTTATTTAACAAACCTATTGCACTCGTTGCGTAAATTATCCTATAGATTAGAAGAATATGGGAAAATATCAGATTATAAAATAAAGTGGGATAAAAATGAAATTTTACCTCTTACTAAAGGAGATTATAGTCAATGTCGATTAATAACTCAATTTAGATGGTCGGCAAATGGTATAACATATTTAGGTATAAGAGTTGATAATGATATAAAGAACTTATATAAATTAAATTACTTACCATTATTGAAAAAATTTCAAGAAGATCTTGATAAATGGATGGTATTACCAATAACATTAGTAGGTAAATACCATAAAAATGAATATATTCCCTAGACTACAATACTTATTTCAATCACTACCAATACAACTACCCCAGAAGTTTTTACAAGAGTTAAATAAATATGTGAGGAAGTTTCTTTGGAAAGGTAAGATGTCAAGAATATCGTTAGAAAAATTGACATGGAAATTTGATCTAGGAGGGTTACAGCTTCCAAATTTTAAGAATTATTATAAAGCAAATCAACTTAGATTTATTGCAACTTTTTTTGAGAAAGGTAGACCGGCATGGATTAGAATAGAACTAGATAAAATAGGAGAAAATACACCAGAAGATTTTATATATAAATGGGAATCTAAATGGATACGGGAAAAGAAAGAATCTCCTATATTAAAATATTTGATTGACTTATGGAATAAGATAAATGTTGATGAGACAAAGAAATCTTTATTAGCAAAGAGATATTTAATTCAAAATAGACTTATTCCTTTTACAATGGATAATCAACTTTTATATAATTGGTTTCAAAAAGGGATTAGATATATAGGAGATTGTTTTGAAGGAGGTATATTAATGTCATTTGATCAATTAAAGAATAAATATAAAGTATCAAATAACACTTTTTTGTTACTTCCAATTAAGGGCTTATTTAAGATAAAAATTAGGTCAAACAATGCTATTGCCGAAATCTAATGAAATAGAAACTTTAATTCAAAAAGGAAAGACTAAAAAATTTATTTCTTGTATGTATAGCTTGATTCAAAAACAGGCAATTAAACAAGGAGTCCATAAGTCAAGACAAAAATGGGAAAGTGACTTGAATATTAAAATTGAATAAACAAATTGGTCAAGACTATGTCTTGATAGTATGACAAATACAATAAATGTCCAGTTAAGATTAGTGCAATATAATTTTTTTACATCAATTATATATTACACCACAAAAAATAAATAAATTAAACCGAAATTTATCCATTCAGTAACCAAGAAATCAGTACTTTTTTACATTCTACTTGTAACCAAGAAATCAGTACTTTTTTTACATTCTACTTGGTCTTGTGCTAAAATTCAACCTTTTTGGACAAATTTAAGTTTTATTGGAACACAACTTACACATAATCCAATATTATTTTTATTAGGTGATATTGAAGGGATAAAATCGAAACCCAAATTGAATAAATATCAGAAAGAATTTATAAAAATTGCACTGGCAGTAGCCAAAATGGCTATTGCAGTTACTTGGAAATCGGATACATACTTAAGTATAGATCGTTGGAAGAATGAAATTTACAGCTGTATTCCACTTGAAAAAATTACTTATAATTTAAGAGATAAATATGAAACATTTTTGAAAATTTGGCACCCTTATTTACAAAAGACAGGATTAAATATATAGGTGCTCCGAAGATAAAATAATCAGTTATTTGGGGAAAGAAAGAAATATATATACTAAAGCTATTATGAACTCCATGGAGCATGTGGGGATCTTCTGATATCCAGGCATTCTTTCTTTTTTCTTTCTTTCTTTCTTTTTTTTCTATAGGGATGTTAGGGGGGAGAGGGGAAGGGTATATATTTTTTTTACATATTTTCTTTCTCTTTCTGTAATTATTTGAAAACTCAATAAAAAAAGTTAAAAAAAAAAAGATTTGTCCAATTGATACTGGGAAATGATGGCAGGGTGAAGGAACTACAATTGACAAGAAAGGAGGAACTTTTAGTCAAGACCTTAATGATTATGAAGCAAAGAAAGAAACAGGGCTCTTGAGAGTTATGAGGTAGCCAGGCAGGACCTTAAGATGTGACTTAGGAGAGCTAGGAGGGGACATGAGAAGGTACTGGCGAGGAAGATTAAGAAAAACCTCATAGGGTTTTACAAGTACATGAAAAACAAAGCATGACTAGGGTGAGGGCAGGATCCACTGAGGGATAAAGTGGGAAATGTGTCTGTAGTTGTAAGTGGTAGGGGAGATCCTTAATGAATACTTTGTTTCAGTGTACACCAGTGAGAGGGATCTTGACAAATGTGAGGGCAGTGTAGAATAGATTGGAACATGGCAAGGTTAAGAAAGAGGCAATGTTGGAGCTTTTGAAGAATATTAAGGTAGAAAAGTCCCTGGGGCTGAATGCAATATAGCCCAGGTTACAACAAAAGCGAGTGAAGTGATTGCTGGAGCATTAAAGATAATCTTAGTGTCATCACTGGCCACAGGAGGATGGAAAATGTTGTCTCTTTCTTCAAGAAGGCAAACAGAGATCATTCTGGGAGTTAGAGAGTGGTGGGCAAACTAATGGAGAAGAATTTTAGGGGCATTTGGAGAACATTTTATAAACATTTAGAGAAGCATTGTCTGATATGGGATGGTCAGCATGGCTTTGTGAAAGGCAGGCCATGCCTTATCAACAACACACACAAAATGCTGGTAGAACACAGCAGGCTAGGCAGCATCTGTAGGGAGAAGCGCTGTCGACGTTTCGGGCCGAGACCCTTCGTCAGGACTAACCGAAAGGAAAGATAGTAAGAGATCTGAAAGTAGTGGGGGGAGGGGGAAATGTGAAATGATAGGAGAAGACCGGAGGGGGTGGGATGAAGCTAAGAGCTGGAAAGGTGATTGGCGAAAATGATACAGAGCTGGAGAAGGGAAAGAATCTTGGGACGGGAGGCCTCAGTAGAAAGAAAGGAGGTGGGGGGGAGCACCAGAGGGAGATGGAGAACAGGCAAACAACTACATATGTCAGGGATGGGGTAAGAAGGGGAGGAGGGGCATTAATGGAAGTTAGAGAAGTCAATGTTCATGCCATCAGGTTGGAGGCTACCCAGCCGGTATTTAAGGTGTTGTTCCTCCAACCTGAGTTTGGATTCATTTTGACAATAGAGGAGGCCATGGATAGACATATCAGAATGGGAATGGGACGTGGAATTAAAATGTGTGGCTACTGGGAGATCCTGCTTTTTCTGGCAGACCAAGCGTAGGTGTTCAGTGAAACGGTCTCCCAGTCTGCGTCGGGTCTCACCAATATATAAAAGGCCACACCGGGAGCACCAGACGCAGTAAACCACACCAGCCGACTCACAGGTGAAGTGTCGCCTCACCTGGAAGGACTGTCTGGGGCCCTGAATGGTGGTGAGGGAGGAAGTGTAAGGGCAGCACTTGTTCTGTTTACAAGGATAAGTGCCAGGAGGGTGATCGGTGGGAAGGGATGGGGGGGACGAGTGGACAAGGGAGTCGCGTAGGGAGCGATCCCTGTGAAAAGCAGAAGGGGGGGGGAGGGAAAAATGTGTTTGGTAGTGGTCAACTCCCTTGACCACCCTTAGCTTCATCCCACCCCCTCCAGTCTTCTCCTATCATTTCGCATTTCCCCCTCCCCCCACTACTTTCAAATCTCTTACTATCTTTCCTTTTGGTTAGTCCTGACGAAGGGTCTCGGCCCGAAACGTCGACAGTGCTTCTCCCTATAGATGCTGCCTGGCCTGCTGTGTTCCACCAGCATTTTGTGTGTGTTGTTTGAATTTCCAGCATCTGCAGATTTCCTCATGTTTGTCCGTGCCTTATCAGCCTGATTGAATTATTTGAAGTGACAAAAATAATGTGGGAAGAGCAGTGAATGTGGTGTAAATGGATTTTACTAAGGCAGTTGAAAAGGTTCCCCTTTGTAGGATCTTTCAGGAAATCAAGAGACATGGGATCCATGAAAACTTCGCAGTGTGGATTCAGAACTAGCTTGCCTATAGAAGGCAGAGGGTGATATTCAACCTGGAGATCAGTGACCAGTAGTGTTCCACTGGGATCTGTTTTGGAACCCCTGCTCTTTGTGATTTTTATAAATGATTTGGAAGAGGAACTGGAAGGATGTATTAGTATGTTTTCAAACGACACAAATGTCGGTGGCTTTGTGAATAGTGTAGAGGATTATCAAAGGTTACAACAGACCAGATGCAGAACTGGGCTGAGAAACGTCAGATGGAGTTCAATTTGAAGAAGTGCAAAATGAAGCACTTTGGAAGGTCGATCTTGAAGGCAGAATACATGGTTAAAGTTAGAATTCTTGGCAGTGTAGAAGAACAGAGGGATCTTGGAGTTCAAAGATTAGGTGGTTAAGAAGGGGTATGGTGTGTTGGCCTTCATTAGTTGGGAATTGAGTTGAAGAGTTTCTAGGTAATGTTGCAGTCAGACCACACATGGAGTATCAAGTTCAGTTCTGGTGGCCTCATAAGAGGAAGGGTGCAGAGGAAATTTACCAGGATGCTGCATGGATTAGAGAGCACGTCTTATAATGAACAGTTGAGTAAGGATGAAAATAAGGATGAAAAGTGACGTGATAAGATGCATAAAATTATAAAAGGCACAGATAGAGTAGACAGCTAGTGCCTTTTCCCCTGGGCAGCAATGGTTCATAGCAGACGATTTCCCTTTAAGGTGAGTGGAGGAAAGTGTACGGGAGATGTCAGGTGTAGGTTTTTTTTTATATACTCAGAGTTGAAAGTCCCTTGAATGCACTGCCAGGGCTGATGGTGGAGGCTGATTCATTAGGAACATTTAAAAGACTCTAAGATAGGCACATGGATAAAAGGAAAATAGAGGGTTATGAGCTGAGTCGGAGGAAAGGTTTAGATTGATTGAGGAGTAGGTTAAAAAGACGGTATAACATTGTGGGCCAAAGGTCCCATATTGTGTTATACTGTGTGTTCTACAAGTACAACAATGGAATGATAGATTTGCAGAACCAATGCATAAAATTCGTCACATGAACAACATTCCCTATTCATGCTTACCTCTTTAGTCGGATTCATTGGCTTTGTAAAGATGGTTTTCCAGTACGACCAAACAAACATGATGAAAAGTAAATGGTAAAATACCAAACAGACAACTAGAAGAAAAGAGATCACAAAAAAAGCTGTATTATCCATCTGATGTTAAACATTGCACTTTATTTCTGTATTATTATGACATGAGCTGGAGATGAAGTTTAAATCCATTGTGATGCACAAGTAATAGTTCTTTCCCATAATACCAGATAAAATAAAATCTTTTCAACTTTAGATTAAATAAATACATCTTTACATTCTAGGCAAACTTTAATTGTGCTATAAACCATTAAGTATTACCTGATGCTCACAAGCTTATGAATTAATGGTACTCGCCTCCAAATTTTCCTGATTAGTCAACATTACTAACAGTTATGGAAACCTGTTAAATCTTCCAATAATTAGGAGATTTCTTAGCAATATTAGGACTTATTTCATCCACACTTCTTCTATTTACATGCCCTCTCTCTAATCAATAAATAGATTCAGGCAGATAGGCATTTATAGCACAAGGAGACCAAAATAAATGGTGAAGGAGTGGTGCTCAGGGCAAGAGTGGATCAGCCATGACCTCACTGAACATTGAAGCAGGCTTGAGGGCTGACTGCCCCATCTTTCTAACCTGTTGTTCTGTTCTGTGTTATAGCAGGAACATTCTTCACTATATGTAATCCCCATAGTACTTACTCACACGTCAAGCACATTAAGCTAGATGGACCATAATTTTATTAGGAAACTTATGTTAAATCCATTAGAAGATTATTTTGAGAGCTACAGAATATCTACTGAAATCCTGTACAGTTGATTAAAGGTGTGAGCTGTTGGGCCTGCAACTGGTTCAACAGTTAAAGTAAAACCAAATATAAATGCCAAGAAACTGGAAATGTGCCTGTAGAATAATACGAGTAAGGCTTTCCTATTTTGTAGTGAGGTTTATCTATGCATGAAAATGCATTTATTAATTCATGGATATAATTACCTACATAAATCTTGAGGGAAAAAAGAAGAGGAGGGGGCAGGGGAGAGGGTGGTGGGGTGAAGGTGGGGGTTGTGACACAGGCGGAGAGGAGCAATTGAGTTGAACTTAAACACGGCCTTGTGGAACTGGAATGAGTTTGCATAGGATTTCAATGTACCTTCCATTTCCTTAAAAGAACTGTATAATCAATAAATGCTTAATAAGTTTGTGACTTGAACTTTTCCCATTCCATTGAGGGTTTTATGTAAATTCTGGAATTACTTTATGATAGTTATTGAATCCTTTTTGATGAACAATTGTGTATGAATTTCTTACCCTTTTCTCCAATATTTTTCATCGATACTAAAAAGAAAAATAAAAGAGATAAATTAGGAAAAGTCAAAACAGCATGAAATGTATGTACCATAACCTAGTTCTTGTACATTTGATCTTGAGTTTGCTGGAACAATGGATCTCCCATCATTTGAAGCTTTTCCTTTACCTCAAATATTATTTATGATGCAAGTTGTGGAAGGACAAACTGCTGACAACACACGGAGTGTCAAGGGACAAAATTCTAACAGAGGAGAATTTTGGATCCAGGAAGAATCAAAGAAAACGCAGAGAAGAAATGACAAGAACAGTCAAGTTAAACACAGAAAGTAATAATGGATTATGAAACTGTGAAGAAAGAATAATATTAAAATTTAAAACGAAAAATATAAAAACCATCTGAAGGCAAGGTAGGGCATACTAGGAACCTAACGAGAAAACAGTAAGTGTTAGGAATACACAACAATTCTGAAGAAAGGTCATTGAACTAAAATATTGACTTGTTCTCTTTTGATAGCTGCTGCCTGACTTTCAACTTCTATTCCACAGTTTGAATTGTTCTCTTTGTAAATATGACATCCTGCAGCCATTCATTGATGGTACGTCAGGTAGATAGAATTTCATTTGAAGATAATCACTTTCTAATACATTTGTGGCATGTATGGTATTTGCCACTTCCCAGCCCATGCCTGAATGTTTTTGAGGTCTTGCTGATGAGCATGGACTAATTTCATTTGCTGAGTTGCAAATGGAACCAAACTCAGCACCACCTAACCTTGTCCTTCTTATTGTCAGAGGTCATTTGTTTGGAAGTAGCCTAGGTGAGTAATTTCTGTAGACTACAGGCATATGACTGTACAGCTCTGCATGATCTCAATCAGGTGACAGGTCTTAATGATTCTACGGCTGTCTTTATCCTAATAACATAATAAACACAAATAACCCTGTATATTTTCGGAATGTTCTGCTTTATTTAAGACTTAGAGCAACTGCTGCTTTTTATTTCCCACTCATTTTATTTGGAGCACAACTGCTTTAACACACGTACAAGGTCCTTTGACCAGGGCCGTTCAACCATTCATGCTTGAAGCTTGAAGGACATGAAGATGCCAGATATTGCTGATAGCTTCCACTTATAGCTAAAAGCAACCTATGTTACAGACATCTTCTTTATCAGTTTTACTTTGTATAAGAACTAGCAGAGATCTGAAAATAATTATTTTAGTTTTGTTAAATGTCTATATTTTAATAATGAGAACTCTGCACCTCAAAATTCGGATAAAAGGCAGAGATTTTCCTGGCACTATTCAATTTCTAAGGCCTTATCCATTTTATTGATTTCAACATAACAAATATTCAGATTCATATTTTAAGGTTACTGTAATGTTTATGGGGTGTATGGGGTGTCTAGGGAGGGATAGCACCTCCGGTGGAGTGGCCTGCCGTGCCCTTTGGTCCCCAGCTGGCGCTCAGCTCTCACCTGTGGCTTACACATGCAGCGGCCACACCCCGGTAAACTGTATCGGAAGTCGGGCCAAACCAGGTGAGGGTAGCCGATGGGTCTTTGACCCTCAGTGAGGTAGGGGCTCTGCCTAATCCAGCGTGTGAAGGCTGGCCCTGGCAGATTGAATGGAAGAGACTGATTAATGGTCCAACGGTCAAGAAGGCAGGCCAGCAGATGTTGGTGGAGCACTAACAGCACGACAAGGCACTTAGACATCTTGGTCATCCACTGCAAGAGGTGGTGATCTCTTCAAACTCAGCTGGCAGAAGGCAAAGGCAAACCACTGCTGTAACCTGCCGAGTACATGATTTCCCAATAAGTCAGAGTGCTGTGGAGGAAACTGGAATTTCCAGATGCGACCTAAAGCTAGCAAGCTAGTAATGTTTAGGAGGATGTAAAAGAAAAGCAACATTGGATCAACTATCCATTACATCCTAACAGAATTTTCTTTCACTCAGTTACAACGTAAAAGAGTCGGTGCAAAGGAAACTGCCGTCTTCTGCTTTGCTATTCACTTTTAGTGTCTCCCTCTTCCAGGGTACTACTACTCTTCCATTTGAAAATGGGAGCAGTTTAACTATCTGACACATGAGAGAATTACATGGTTGAAAATGTACTTGTAGTTCATCATTAGGTTGAAACCAAGATGCCAAGCCAATTTGAAAGTCCTGCATAGCCTAGACCCAAATTTCCAATAAGCATTGCCAAATAACCTCTTGCAATGCAGCCTTTCTGTCACCGAACAACCAACTTCAAACAAATCTGAACAATACCGGTTTATGTTGTTGAATGTAATGTTAGATGACTCAACGATGTTTAATCAATTTCACACATCTTACACAGTGGATTCGGTTAATTGGGACTAGTTTTATGGAAATAGTTAAAAAAGTATCAAAAGACAAACTGAATAACAAATTACGTATTTAAATGAAAAGAACCAACAGTACTACGGTACCATAAAACTGTATACTAGCTCCTAACAGTTATCGACAGAAGAATTCATCCAGGATATGCAATGAAGAAAATCGGCATAGACACCTAGTGTATATAATGGGCAGATATAGTGATATAGTTTCATCTTCACCCCTGGTTGCATTACTTGAAACCGCAATGAGCAAAACAGTTCTGAATTGTCTTACTGCTTATTCCTTGCCAACTATCAGTGACAAATATCACTGCCTTTTGAACACAAGTACACGCAACTGACGCTATTTAAAAACTGTTGCTCTAAGCATGGAGTAGAGTTTAACAGCTACACAAGTTCCCACAAGTGATGCTAGTTCAGATTTGTTCAGCTTTATGGTTTCCCAATTAAGCAGCATAGTGTCCCAAATAAATAAAGCGAACCGGCAATATTCACAATTATTTTTTGTTCTTTAAGAGTTGTCCCAACTAATGGCTGCACTGATTAACCGATGGCCCAAATAACCGGAATTTGACTGACCAGTTGCTACTTGAACAATCACAATGTAACATGATAAGCCTCTTATTGATGTTTCAATGCATAGTAATGCAACCCTTTAAAGTGATCCATTTAACTAACCTACATTTAAAATTTACTGCATGCAGAAAAAGTCTAAAAACTTTCTAAATTTTCCTAGACAAACGAGAAAATCTTCAAGTGCTGGAAATCCAAGGAACACACACAAACTGCTGCAGGGTTTTGGCCTGAAATGTCGATTGTACTCTTTGCCTAGATGCTGTCCAGCATTTTGTATATGTTGCTCAAATTTCCTGAGATTATTTATCACAATGCATCATCATTTCAACACTCTGCAGCTTACTTTAAAGTCCATTAATCAATAAACATGAACATCCATTAACACTCCCAAAGTCAATCTAAGATCCAGTTAACAAGAAATACCAGCTACAGCACATACATACTTTTAACTTCTTGAATTAAATTAAAATGCAAGATCAGGCAATATTACATTTTGCTGTCCAACTTGAACATTGATCCAACAACTTGTATTCACGTTCATGTTCACGGAAGACCAACTTGTGACAGTCCTGCCAAAGGGTCTCGGCCCGAAATGTCGACTGTACTTTTTTCCGTAGATGCTGCCTGGTCTGCTGAGTTCCTCCAGCATTTTATGTGTGTTGTTTGGATTTCCAGCATCTGTAGATTTTCTCTTGTGAAACTATGTCAAAATATTTTCGTATGCACAAAAATGTTATTTCAGGAGTCATTATATCCAAATAGCCTTCCTGGAAGTCACACTACACCATGGACCCACAGAAGCAGGCCCTTCATACCATCTTCTGCACCAATTTAAACTGACCAATTACACTAATCTCACATTAATTCATATTTATCCTCCCCACAATCTTATCAATTTCCCTCAGATTCTATCACTCATTTACACCATAGGGCAATGTACAGAGGGTAATAACTAATCAAGCCATGGTTTAGGCGCATGAGGCTAGCACGGTTGGTGATCACATGGAGAATGTCAAAATCCTGGAGGCCATGGTTGCAGCTGGGTCACTAGCTGTGTCACAGCAAATCCACATCACCCAATATTTTATTTTTACACCTGGGGCAGATCTGAAATTTCCTCATTCTTGAGAAGAAGGGCTCCATCAAATCAAGAAAGAAAGCTGCAAACCATCTAAGATGCCATGCACAATAATTTGGAGGCCCTATTGAAGGGCACTGTGACCATCACATGCATAGTCATAGGAGCCTACCCACAGACTTGTAGCTGGTGTAATATAACTACAGTGATTTTTTTTTTAAATTTCCAAATTCCTAGCAGCTGGTTACGTTACACCTTCAACAGCTACAGAATCATTGCATCACATAAAGTCTTGGAGATGGGTCTTCCAAACCTGCACTGTACACCCTGCAGACAGAGGCTTTGCATTCAAATGCTCTACTCCAAGTTGTGCTAGAGGTTTAGTGGGGCCACTACACAGAACCAATATTTGGAAAAAGGAAACCTTTGTCACTGTCACCTTACAGGAGACCATGTGACTCCATTCCTGAGTCACACAAAATATAACCCACTCCTCTCTTCTTCACAAATATTTGTAGAGTCCATTATATAACATAGGGGGAGGCGGAGGGTGCAGGAAAGTGTTTGACCTACCGATCAAACTTGGGGATTTCCTGTGTGTGACTTGTACTGCGCATTGGGAGGTCTGGTGTTACATTAGCATTTCATTATACTCACTTGCTTATTGCATGCCATCTGTCTTTCTCTATACATTCAACCAAGTGATTCACTTTATCAAGTGCCACAGGGATCATAATAATGTACAATGAGGTGCGTGAATATTGTGTTCAAAATTAGATGTCATTAGATGTAACAATTACCGTAAATTCCGGACTATAAGCCGCTACTTTTTTCCCACGCTTTGAACACTGCGGCCTATACTACGGTGCGGCTAATGCATGTTTTTTTTTTCATGCCGCCAAAAACATTTTGCCTTGTAACAGTAGACCAATAAACTTGATGAGTAGTTTCACAGAGGTCCAATGAAATTGTACGATAAATCAAGCGCACTTTCACAATTAAATTATTGTAAATCAGTCATTTGTACTCACCCTCATCAACATGGAAAACACTCGAAGAAAAGCATATGATGCAGCTTTTAAGTTAAAGGTGATCAATCTGGCGGTTGAAGAAGGAAATCGAGCTGCTGCACATAATCTTGGCATAAATGAATCGATGGTGAGACGGTGGAGACGCCAGCGTGAAGAACTGAGTCAATGCAAAAAGACGACAAAAGCTTTCAGAGGTAATCATAGCAGATGGCCCGAACTTGAAAACTTTCTTGAAGACTGGGTTAACACACAGAGAGCAGGCGGCCGCAGTGTTTCCACCGTGCAGATCAGACTGAAGGCTAAAGCAATCGCCACCAAAATGAAAATCGAAGATTTTAGAGGTGGGCCATCGTGGTGTTTTAGATTTATGAGACGAAAAGGCCTGTCCATCAGGGTACGCATGACTCTGTGTCAGCAGCTCCCTCCCGACCACGAGGAAAAACTTGCTAACTTCCGCGCATTCACTCAAAGATAGCGGAGAATTCCATCGGGCCAGATGATATCATAAATATGGATGAAGTACCTTTGACTTTTGACCTGCCTCTCACTCGGACTGTTAATAAAAATGGTGACTCGTCCATCACACTGAAAACAAGTGGCCATGAGAGAACGCATTTTACTTGTGTTCTGAGCTGCACAGCATCTGGACTAAAGCTTCCACCGATGGTGATTTTTAAGCGGCTGACAATGCCAAAGGAAAAATTCCCAAAAGAAATCATGGTGAAAGTCAATAAGAAAGGTTAGATGATGGAGAGTCTAATGAAGGATTGGCTGAGAGAGTGCTACGCCAAGCGACCAGGGGGATTTTTTCACAGAAAAAAAGCATTGCTCGTTATGGACAGCATGAGGGCCCATATAACAGATTCAGTGAAAGCTGCCATCAAGAGTACAAACTCAATTCCAGCTGTGATTCCTGGGGGCACCTCGAAGTATTTGCAGCCACTGGACATCAGTGTGAACCGGGCATTTAAAGTGGTGCTGCACGTTGAGTGGGAGGCTTGGATGACGAGCGGCGAGAAATCCTTTACCAAAACAGGACGCATGCGAAGAGCATCTTTAACTCAAGTCTGCCAGTGGATCCTAAATGCGTGGAGCCGTGTCACAACATCCACCATCACCAACAGGTTTCGAAAGGCTGGACTGCTGCGTGATGAAGAGGACCGCATGCGCTCAAGTGAGAGCGACAACGAAGAGACTGAAGTGAGTGATGAGATCCTGAGGTTGTTCAATTCGGACACTGAAGAAGAGGACTTTGATGGTTTTAGTGCGCAGGAGGAAGATGAAGAAGGCGATCAATAACTTTTCCTGGTAGACTGCAGTATATATATTTTTTTTTACCAGTCGTTAGGAGATATTGGAATGTTGTTCGTGCACTGTTCAGTAAAAAAGTATACGCAACGTAATTTGTGTGTTACCAATACGTATGTATATTTAAAAGTAGCTGTGTTACAGCCACTGTTCGAAAAAAAGCATTTGCAATATGTATTTGTTTATGTTACCATACGGATTTAATTAAAAGTTAAAAAATCCTCACGTGCAATATCTTTCTGTGTAAATATCTCATATTACAACGTGGGACACCTGCGGCTTAAAATCCTGTGCGGCCTGTACAAGTACAAAATTGATTTTCTTTCTAAAATTAGAGCGTGCGGCTTTTAATCAGGTGCGCTCTGTAGTCCGGAATTTATGGTACATTTTATGGTAAGATTCTTTCAATCTAGCCTCACCTCCTGGTTCAGTACATACCACGGGATGGTATGAACACCAGAAAATAAGAGAAGTCAACCACTTGGTCACACTAGCCTACTCATTGCTTGAAATGATCAACGATGATCTGCCCCAGGGCTTAACTTCTCTTCTCTCCATGGTTCTCAATTCAGTATCTTACCTAACACCTCTTTAAGTCTCTTCTATGTTCAAAACCCTCTGGAGGGAGAAATGCAGAGATCCACGAAGATATGCAAGAGGAAATACCTATGCACCTCAGTATTAGGCAACTGCCCCCTCATCTTGTAACTAAGTCCACTTGTTCAAAACTCTCCCATTGCATCTACCTTGTCATGCCCCCTTAGGATCTTATGTGGTTCAGTAAGATCACTCCTCATCCTCCTGAATTCCAAAGAGTTGTGGAATCATAAGAGCACTGCAGCATAGAAACAGGCCCTTAATTTTCCCATCTAGTCTATGCCAAGTTGTTATTCTGCCTAGTCCCATCGACCTGCAGTCAGACCATAACCTTCACACCCTCACATCCATGTACTTATCCAAACTTCTCTTAAACCTTGCAATCGAACCCATATTCACAACTTCTGCTGGAAGCTCATTCCATACTTTCAGCACTCTGTGACTGAAGAATAAAGATTTTTTTTTAAAAAAAGCTTCTCATCCAAGCAATGAGCTTAGTGAATCTTTTCAAGACTGCCTCCAATGTTAGTATATCCTTTCCTAGATCAGGAGGTTAGTACCGTACAGAATACCCCAGGTGTGGCCTCAGAAACAGTATCATTGTGAAAATCCTTCCCTACTTCTAAACTCAGCTCCATGTGATAAAAGAGCAGTATATGTCATTTGTCACGCATGATGACACACACACACACACACACACACACAGAGTAATAGAGGCATTTACTGCAAGTTGTAAATACCTGAGAAAACTATGTTTCAAACTGCACATTTTAAGTAATTAGATACTGTTCCAAATTTCTTACAAAGCTTTACAGTTAATCACATGTATATTTACTTCAGTTTCAGACATTTCTTTTAAATACAAAGTTGACAATGATTTATAGACATGTGACTGAACCCTTCAGTTTCTATGCAACTCATCTCTTTACGCTCCCATTAGCTGGAATAACATGACCTGGATCTCCATGGCAACTGCCAATGTTAAGCACATACAACACTTAAAGAAAAACACTTTAGGATTTGCTTATTTGCCAGAAATTTTCCAAATCTGAATCAGACCAGGTTTATTATTATAGTCTTATATAATGTGAAATTAGTTGCTTTATGGCAGCAGTACAGTGCAGACACAATGTTACTATTAATTATAAAATAAATCTAAAAAACACAAGCAATGAGATGGAATTCATGGATCATTCAGAAATCTGAAGGTAGAGGGGAAGAAGCTGTTTCAGAATCATTGTGTGAGGGTCTTCAGGCTCCTGTGCCACCTCACTGATGGTAGTAATAAGAAGACAGCATGTCCCAGATGGTAAGGGTTCTTAACAATGGATGCCACTTTCTTGAACTTTCGCCTCTTGAAGATGTCCGCTATGGTGGGAAGGGTTGTACTCATGGAGTGGTTGAGTCTACAACCTATGTAGTCTCTTGCGATCCTGTACATTCAAGTGTCCATACCAGAATATGATGCAAAACATCAAAATACACCCTACTGTACATCTGTGTGGAATTTGGAAGTCTCTAGTAACATATCAAATCTCCTCAAATTTCTAACAAAGTGGAGCTGCTGGCAGCCTTCTTTAGGATTGCATCAATGTCCTGGGACCAGGTTAGATCCTTCAAGACGTTGGAACCCAGGAAATTAAAGCTGTTCACCTTTTCCAACTCTGAAGACTGGTGTGTTTTCCTGAAGTTCACAATCAATTCACTGGTCTTGCTGATGTTAAGTGCAATATCATTCAGCCACCTGGTCTATCTCTCTCCTCCATATCTCCTCATCACCCTCTGAGATTGCAACTTTGGTTTCATTTGCAAATTTATAGATGGCATTAAGCTGTGTTTATCCACTGTCATGATAGGGCAGTAGGTTAAGCATGTATCCTTCAGGTGTGCCTACATTGACAGGAGAAAATGTTATTATCAATCTGTACGGACTTTGGTCTTTCAATGAGGAAGTCAAGGATCCAGTTGCAGAGGGAAGTACAGATGCCCAGAAGCTTGGTGATTAACACTGAGGGAATGATCATATTAAAAACGGAACTGTAGTCAATAAACAGCTTGACTTAAGTTGTGCTTAAAATCCAGTCCAAGCAATTTAATATTATTGACTAAAGATTGTTGTTTTATATAATAATCAAAATTAGTCAAGCACAAAGTGGTGCTGGAAATGAAAATTTAGGCTACAGCTACTTTAAGACCATATCATTATTGAATCTCTACAACCAAACAAAAATAATAGCTTTTTACTTCAATTCTATTAATTTGCTGCTCTTTGGACTAGTTTAGTGTAACTAAATTGCTGTGTAAAGGAACAAACTGATTTACTTAAATCTAAACTGATAATCAGGTGGATTAAAAGTACTGATATACTTCAAACTATTCCACAGTAATCCAAAACAGCAAAACACTTTTTGCATAAATCATAAGTTTTATTTTTATGCAAATTGAATGTATTATTTTCCAAGACACCTCAAAGAAGCAGAATCAAACAGAAACTAAAAGGCATATACAGTAGTTAAGTAGCAGAAATTGATGTGTGCATATTACAGAGCTTTGCCAAAAAGGGATTGAGAAGAGCAGCTCAGGACAGATAGACATACAGAATCAAGGATGAGAGTCTAGATCCCAGTGAAAATGAAATGAAGAGTTCTTCACAAGTTGGTCTTCCATGAACATGAATTCAATTTGAAGCCTGATAATGGGGAAAGGCAAAACTCATTGCATTCTACAATGTTCACAGAATAGTAAACATTCTGACTCTTGTGAGCGCTAAATACGATTCAGCCATATCTAGAAATGAATGATTATATTTGTTGTAATATATACACTTCAAATTATAATTTAGAGGCTGAAGGTGAGGTCTATACTGGACTAAAATTAGCTCATTAGAAGTGTACATTTGCTTTCTGGTTTATTACTATTGTCTGCTACGCACGAGATACAGTGAAAAGCTTGCCGTGCATACTGTCCATAAAGATCAAATCATTACTCAGTGCATTGAGGCATTGTAAAACAGTAACAATGCAGAATAAATTGTTACAGCTGCTGAGAAAGTGCAGTGCAGTAAAAGATTATCACAAGGTAGACAGTGGGATAGAAGCTGTCCGTGACTCTAGTGGGGCAAGCTTTCAAGCTTTTGTATCTTCTGACCAACAGAAGAGGGGAAAAGAGAGACTGTCTGGTTTGGGTGGGGTCTCTGGTAATTTACTGAGGCAGCTAGCATAATCAACCTTCTCAATCTCCACACCACTGATGTAGGCAGGAACATGTGCATCATCACCCACTTCCTGAAGTCAATAACCAGCTCTTTTGTTTTTTTCTGACAACGAGAATGAGGATTTACCGAAACAAAGATGAGGGTAAGAATATGATATACAGTTTATTTCATGCAAAACTAATGAGCATTTCTTCTCCACTGATCAAGCTGGTTTAAAAAATCTCTGCAATACAGTTGAATTCAGAATTAGTTGTAACCATGGCAGCAAGTAAATGCTCTATTTCACAGCAGCGAATGATCGCAAGGTCCATGCCAGATCAAATCTCCTTTACTGTAAAGCAAGCTTAATTGAGAAAATAAAAAGAAACAAACATTGACAATGTCCAGCAAAACAACAGATTGTATTCTCTTATGCTAACAAATAAGTTCCCTGTGCATGATGATTCATCTTGAAATTAAAATAGAAATTCAGATACTAAGACTTAAATTATTAAATAACTTTTCAAATGATTTACAGCTGAGCACTCAGATGGAAAAAATACTGGTAGAGCCAGTCCAGATAAATTAGTTTCTTCCAAGATTAAGAAACCAGGATATTCCAAGAGCTATCATCAGAAAAGTTTACAGTAAAAGGCAAAGTCTTCACATAGGCCACTGAACAATGTATGGGGTGGACCTGCAAGTCCTGGACTGGGAGAAACTTGGAATAAAATTAATATGAGTGAAAGGAAATGTTTATTCACTTTTCTGTCAAGATGGTCAGAAAGCTGGTATTTTAAATCATTTACTGCTCTGCAGTTGATTAGCTATTCACCTTTGAGTTTCAACCCCACCCCCATAAAGCAGCTGAAATGAGGAACTGCACTGGTACACAGCATATTTATGGTACACCAAATCCAATGTTTACCATGCAAATCTCCTGCACGGCAAACATCATAGTTCGCTGCAGATAATGAAAAATCAATAAATACACGAGTTGAAAATCTTAAATGTAAACAGAAAATGTTGGCAACACTCAGCTGCTCAGGCAGTATCTGTGGAAAGAAAAGCAGTTAACATTCTTGATCCACAACCCTTCATCAGCGCTAAAACAGTAACTGTCTCTCTTCATGGAGATGCTGCCCAACCCACCGAATGTCTATAGCATTTTCAGTTTTTATTTGTCACACATTCATCTTGTTACAAAAAAGGTAAAACAATCACCAATCTAATAAATTTCTCTCCGATAGTTCTTTCGTAACTTGGAAGTGCATGCACTTGAAGACAACAGAGAGAGAGGGCAGATGCTGAAAACTGTAACAAACACAGAATGCTGAAAGAATTTGGCAGGTCAATCAGCAACTGTGGAGGCAAAAGAAGCAGATCAACTCTTTGGGCAGAGGCCCTGTATCAGAATTGAGAAGGAATAAAAGGTTGCCAGTATAATGCTGACACTGTAGAGAGGACAAACAAAAATAAGAACCACACTTCCTATTCAGTTTGGGTAGCTTACAATCTAATTGTATGAATATCGAATTTTCCCATTTCGGGTAACCAACACCCAGTGCTCTCCTCCCACACCCACTGCCAACCTACTTTTATTTTTCCTCTGTTCACTCCTCCCAGTTCTATAGTACAGCACAGTACAGGCCCTTCGGCCCACAATGTAGTGCCAACCCTTAAACCCTGCCTCCAGTATATTTTCCCCACCTTAAATTCCTCCATATACCTGTCTGTAGAACATAGAACAGTACAATCATTCCTACCTCATTGGTCTCCACCTTTCACCTACCAGGCCTTCTTCCCCTCCCCTCCCTTCATCACCATATTGTTATACTCTGCCAATCTTTCCTGTTTCCTTTCACTTGTGATGCAGGACCTCAAGAGGAAATGTCACTTTTACCATCTGCCACCACAAATGCTAATTGACCCAAACCCTTCCAGTTTTCTGTTTTTACACCATAAGGCAGAGGAGCAGAACTAAGCCATTTGGCCCATTGAGTCTGCTCTGCTATTCCATCATGGCTGATCCTTTTCTTCTAAAATATGTACAGTCTTTTGGACGTGTTTAAATAAAGCAGCATCTATGTATCACAACAGTTTATTTTAGTTTTTAAATAGTTATGCAAAAAAATAGAACAGGTCCAGAGGTTAAAGTCCTGAACTGGAGCAGGGCCAACATTTTGGCGTTACACAGGCTCTAGCTGGGGTTGACTGGATGACTATTTAAAAGCAAAGGAACAGTTGGCAAGTGGAAAGATTTTAAAAGGGTTATTATCAAGAGTCTAGAGGGGGCATATTCCTGTAAGAGTGAAGAGTCGACATACCACGTTCAGGATACCTTGGCAGACAAGAAATATTGAGGCTTTAGTAAGGAAAAGTAATGAAAAATATACTGTACTTAAGGAGCTAGATATAAATGAATCCCTCAATAAATATAAAAAGTGGTATGGACGGCATTATTTTATTCCCTCAGGGTTAGCGAGTCCAATATGAAAGGGCACAGATACAAGAGAGGAAGGGAGAAATATAAAAGAGACCTTAAAATCAGCTTCTTTAAAGAGAATAGCGAGTGCCTGAGATAAGCTGCCAGAGAAAGAGTTTGAGATGTGAAGAATTGCAACATTTAAGAGGCATTTACATAGGAACATGGAGGAGACATGGTTTTGGGCTGAATGCAGGCAAGCAGGACTAGCAGGGAGGATGCTGTGGTCTGTTGGGCCAAAGAGTTCCGGTTAAGATGGCATAGCCAAATGTGTGCAACAGCTTCCCGCTAGTCAAAAAGCTTAAGAAATCCAACTAAAAATACCTTTGCTAAGGTAAATTATGTTAAATGATCGCCGGAAACAGTGAAGGGGGCGGGGCGAGTTTGGGAGAGGAGCTGAGATGGTTTGTTGCAGAATCATTGCAAATGGAGTTCTAATGCCTGTACAGCTGGCCCGAGAGAGAGGTCGGATCACCATGGGCGCTGAGCTGGTTTGAAGAGCTTGAGAATGGCTTTGGACTGGGCGATGAAACCTTGGCCCGGAGTGAGTCACTGGGCAGCATGGTCTAGGCCCGGAGCCTTTCACTGCAGCAGAGCCTGGGTCGTAGCGTGAGGTACAATATGTTGTTTGGACAATTTAAATGCCGGCTCAGATAGACAGAAAGGATAGGTATCAGTCGGGACAAAAGCTGATTTCGCTCTTTCTCCATGATGGTCATCTCCATGAAACTGCCCCGGCTGCTGTGCTCTGTGCCTACTAATTCGATCAACTGATAAACAAGACTTTGGGCCTACTCTGGGGTTCAGATCTGAAATTTCAATTTTGGTTCGGAATGCTGCTGTTCACTCAATTATTTTCCTGATTTGTGTTTTTTTTTTCTCTTGCACATCAAGTGTTGGTCTTTCTTTTTCTTTAATTAGGTTCTTTTGGGTATCTGCTTTGTGGCAACCTGTGAGCAAGCAAATCTCAAGGTTGTATAATTTATACATTCTTTGATAATAAATGTACTTGAACTTCAGCTCATTTCTGTACTGTAATACTGACTCTAATACAAAATCTCAAAATTTTCCAAGCAGTGTCACTGATGATCTACTAGAGACAAAAGTATGAGTTAAAAGATTTGCTTGTAAACTACCAAGATGTAACACACACTTGTAAATTTGTAATGTTTTGATACCAGCTGGTACTAACTGCATCCTAATTATTCTCTAGGGTCTCCTGCTGTTAGTGGAGATTGCAATTTGTGAAGTTTTTTTTAATCATCTGATTTTGATGAAACTCTTGGCAAAAAATTCTACATGCCTGTGATCTGCAAGAAATCAATTGCAGGTTTGACCCAAAAGTAATGGACCTGATCTACTATAACTATTAGGAAAAGGCCAAGCATGCAATGTCCCAAATGGTTATTAATTTTCATCCAGGACTTTTAATACATGTAACAAACCATTTTCGGCTTTATAAAAGTTGTATTCATAATTCACTGATTCTTTTTCTGCTTTGAATACCAAAATTTTTCTCAGTGTTTATGACACTACAATAAATATATTCACCTTCAGTGCTCCTTGCACAAAACATCTCCTCAAAATCATAAATGACATTATTGTGCCTCAAGCAGAAGTTTAATGTATTGCTTGGTTATTGCCAAACCTAGGCTGACATTTCAGTACAGCACTCCTTAGAAAAGTGCCACTTTTTCCAGATGACGTATGCCCTCTCTGATAGATGTTTAATATCCTTTGGTAGTAATGAATGATGAGCTCAGGAGCCTGCCTGAGCTCCTGGACAACGTTTACCTGACAACCAACACTGCTGTGCAACACAGTGCTGAATATTAAACCTTGCCATATACAAACTGGTTGCAATGTTTACAACACAGTAGCAATGACTAGACTATTACCATGAAACATTGTGAGATGCCCTGAGGTCATAAAAATCACAGACTACATATGCTATTTGTAGCTTTTTGATGAAAAAACCCTGTGTTATAGAGGTATTTGTTAAATTTCAAGACTAATGTATTTTGGATTAAGCTCAAAGATTACCCGACTGCAGTGGCTAGCTGCATTTACTACTTTGCCTAGTACTGCATTTCTGCAGTGATGGATTCAGCCACAAGATGCTGCTACAACTGCACGTCAGGAACAATGTAATGCAACAGTGCATTTCTACCAACACCTCCTTGGGTGCCAGCCTTTATACAACACTAAATCATCCAGAACAAAAGTTTCTGGATCCTTATTCAAAACTCAATATACACACATAAATATCATTTTTTCTGATACATTATTTATTCATAAATTTAGTACTTGGCAGTTTCTGAACAATAGACTAGCTAGAGTAAATCTGAATCTGCAAACTGGCCTAGTTTTATTCACTAAAGTAAAACTGTGAAGCATGCCACTTCAGAAACAAAAAATTAAAATGTATATGCTGAAAATAAACAATAAAATCACCAGCTTCATGATATTGCACCGTTTTAAACTAATTTATCTCTTCCTTAAATGCTGTTGAGCCCCTTATGGATTGGCAACAGTTTGTTTAATTTCATTGAGAATTCCATCTTAGAGCAAAACACATACAACAGTACTCTTAGTTAATAAACATCTCATTTTATGGTACATTAAATGAACATTGTACCTCAGCCATTACTGTGAAACAACATTTACCACAAATAAAGTACCAAATTAACTATTTAATTTCAGAAGTTATTTTACAATGGGTATATATATTTTCTATAATAATATGAAGTGCGTATGTAACTTGCATGTCACAAAATAGGCATTTGCTACAAAGATGTGTTAGTATATAACTTGGCAGACACAGAATGCATGATTGTTGGTTTGGCATCTGGTTCTAACTCTAGATGAGCCACTTGGTATCTGAGACACTCTAAATGTAGTCTAATTGATCATGAGACAGGCACCGATTTTATTCACCATTCCAACCTGACCATTTTAAGATGCAGTTTTCCAAGTAAAAATCATGTTTATGCTTTGTCTTAGAAACATATGCGGCATTAGCAGACACTCAACTATCACCGAGTTTTCTTTCAAACGACCGTATTCTTTTCTTTAGATTGAAGCTCCACATAATTGCGTTGGTATCATCTCCAATTTAGTTTAATTCGAAACGAATGTCTATATGGAATTTTACATTATCCAGAATTGCATCGTTACCCCACCCAAACTGTCATGATAGCTATATTAAAACGGAATTAACGAAAATCAGAAAAAAACACCGATTTTGTTCGTTGATTTCTTTCATGTGTCAGTAACAGCGACACAGTTAGAATGTTCTTTGTGTCTCGCTCTTGCATCATTAATTGGGACTTAGTTTTACTCTGCACAGACACCGAATGCAAATTGCACACGTTTGTGATCGGTTATGGGATCTCTGGTCACAACCATTCAAAATGGCCATTGCCTGTTTACAAACAAAACATCGTGGAAAACGAGAGGCTGGGGAGACCACAGAGGGTGAGAGAGGCTCGGGGGAGTGGTAGGAACGCGAACAGAGCGGCGTCTGTGGCGCAGAGTAGGAGAGCCGGGGAAAGCAGGAGGTGAGGCTGGGAAACACGGGGAGAGTGGGCAAGAGAATCTCGAGCATTTGAGGAGAGCGCTTGATGAGGTGAGATAAGGGGAGAGCGGGTGCGAGTGCAAGGTGTGGGGACAGACTGGGATTAGGGGTGGGCGCAGCTGTCTGGCTGGAGTTCTGAGAGGGTGCTGGTCGAGGCTGCTCTCGGTATACCAGTGAGACAAGACGCGCTCTGCCTGGTACAGCTTACCTACACACAGCTGGATGACATAGGCGTAGTAGGACCAGCAGGCGATGAGCCCAATGAAGAGGACAGGCACCCAGTACAAGACTCGCTGGCACCTCCTCAGGGTGCGGGACCGCGACGGCGCCATCTTCTCGCAAGAGGGAGCGCAGTTTCTCTCCAATTTGGTGGTGGCGTCTGCTGTGCGCTCCGATTCCGTGAGACTGAGCGCCGGGCCCGGCACCGTGACGCGTGCTTCACACTGCAAAGCGCAAGCGGGGCTCGGCGCTGTCAGCTGGCACCGTAAGCTCCGGCACGCCGGACATCACATGGCCAGGGCAGACACGAAATACACTCATTTAGCAAGTCTCTCCCTGTTTCAAGTTGCGGAAGCTTCAGCAGTGAACACTGCAAATGAATGATTAAAGTAAGAGCATATTCTCTTAAAAATTGCAACAATACGGACACATTTCTGATTATTAGAAAGAAAATCATGGTTGATAAGTTAATTAGCCACTTTTTTTTCCTGCTGAAGTTTACTGGTAACAAATACAGAGTGCAGTTGATAAATAGAATCGATGGAATTGCATTGAGAGTTGGCTTGGGCTCGAATGCCCCGTTTTACTTTGTAAGAAATTGTGAGAAATAGTATGTCCATAATGGCTGTTTTTGCAAATAGATGAATATTTATAGCGCTTCACAAACAAGAGAAAATCCGCAGATGTTGGAATTTACAGCACTTTTTAATCAATCCCCAAGATTGAAAATAGTATCGTAATAATTCAATGTGGAGGCAATTTGTTCCTCCGTATACTCCACCATTCGGTAAGATCACTTTAATCTCAAAGTGCGTAGGGGTTGAGTTGTGAATTTCTGCTGAAAAACTATAATAGACCTTGGAGCTACCATGAAATGCTTCAAGTTATGTGTTGGCTCTGTGATTTTACTGATGGGCAAGAAGAACCCTAATGCATTTGGTATTTATATTCTTAAAATGTGTAACTTTGTGCAACTTGAGGAAGCATGTGCAATAATTATGTGAAGAAAGTCTACCGGGACGACCCTCTTCGATGGATCACAAATTAGTACTTAGCAATTCCAGGATGCAACAATGGATGGTTTTGCTGTCCCAGCGTGAATGCATAATTGAGTGTTGTTCATCAAGGCAAACTGTTCTTGCTGCCGTGCAGACTGCAATTTTTAGATGACTACCTTCTGGCAGCCAGTTTAGTAAGATTTATTATTAAAATGAGTATACAAACATATTGACAGGTATCTACATATCGACCTACTGCCATTCTGTAACAATTGAACTGTTACAGAGCACGATAGCTTTTTCAGTTCTCTCGGAAGCAACATTCAGGTATGCAAATCTCACATCAATGTGAAAGCCACCTGCAGGAGTTAGGTTTTGATCAAATAACGACCTCCTAGTGATACCAAAAATGACAAGTGGTGTACAGACAAACAAGTAATAGGAAATGTTTTCTTGTAATGGAGGTGTTTGGAAAATAACTAGAGAACATGGGTTTAAGGTAAGGGGAAAATTCTTCTGAATGATCTTTTAGGAAGATTTTTTTCCCACTCGGTAGTTGGAATCTGGAACATGCGGCCCGGGTGGCATGTACTCTATATTTGAAAAATATCCACCTGAAATGGCAAGACAAAAAGAAGACAGGACGAAGGCTGGCCGATGTGATGAGTGGTCAGCATTGAGAAGGTGGGCCAAATGGGCTTGTTTCCGTGCTGTACAATATTGACTAGGGGGAAAAAAGTGCTGTAAATTCTCAATATCTGTGCTTAGAGGCAGTTAACATTCCAAGCTGTTTGTGTTTTGTCAGAACTATGGAAAATACAACAATCATTTAAATTTCACAATCTAGAATAGTATTTTCATACAAAGCTTAAAGTGTTCTTGGTTTTCAAGATATTAAGAAAACTGATAAGAACAATGGTTCTCACTATTCAGTGAGAGATTATATGATAGTTCAAAAATTTGAACCAGAAATATTTTAATTTTTGGCTTGACCCTATATTAGATCGCTCTTCAAGTAAAACTCCTGTCACTAATAAATCGGTCCTACTTTTTAAATCTTTTCTATTTCAATGTGGTATTCTCGACGTGTGACGTTTTTTGCACCCCCAAGAAAAGGAATATTCATATTTCTCTCCGGTTCATCATATGTACTCTCTGATTGACTACTTTTTTATAGATAGAAACTTGCTTCCACTGGTATGATCCTGTGATTATAAGGAGATTGCTTTGTCTGATCATGCACCTGTGCTTCTGGCTTTAAGATTACCTGTTTATTCTGTATCAAATAGAAGTTGGCATTTTAACTTATCATTGTTATCTGATAAAAAATTTCTAAAGTTTTTGGAAAACCATATTTTTTCTTTAAAGAAAATTTGAAAGGAGATACTGCTGGTACTATAGTCTGGGATACTTTTAAAGCATATATTCGTGGAGAAATTATCTTACTCTACCTACATAAAGAAAAAAAGCTGACAAAGAAAGGTCTGACCTAGCAGCGATATTAAAAGATCTTGATCGAAAGTATGCCCTATCTCCAGATCCAAGTATTTATAATAAGCGGATTGAAATCCAATCCAAGTATACTCTTCTGCTGACTTACCCAATTGAACGACAGCTGTTGAGAGATAAAACTCAATTTTACATTGACGGCGATAGAACAGGTAGTTTATTAGCCAATTGCTTAAAATCTTTTACAGTTAATCATTAAATCACAGAAATTTTTAAAGATATTAATGGTTTTTAATGGTACTAAGATATCTGACCATTCTGAAGACTTTTACTTTAAGTTGTATCAGTCTGATTCTTCTTCAGATGATACCTATATGAATGCTTTTTTCAGTAATATCAACATTCCTACATTGTCTGCTGATATCCGAATACAGTTAGATCAGCCTATTTCCAAAGAAGAAGTGGCTGAGGCTATACGTGCTTTACATTCTGTTAAGATCCCAGGACCTGATGGCTTTCCTGGGGAGTTTTATAAAACTTACACTATGTAACTTACACCTTATTTATCCGCTGTTTTATCAGAGTCTTTTAAATCCGGTAAACTGCTTCAATCTTTTTATGAAGCTTTTATTTCTCTTATTCTTAAAAAAATAAAAATCCAGCTGAATGTTCTTCATACAGACCGATTTCTTTATTAAATGTTGATGCAAAAATTTTATCCAAAATTTTAGCTCGAAGACTTGAAAATATTTTACCATCTATTATATCACAGGACCAGACAGGATTTATTAAAAACCATTACTCACATTTTAATATATGTCAGTTATTGAATGTGATATATTCACCATCCAAAAAATATCAGAGTATATATTATCTTTAGATGTAGAAAAAGCCTTCGATAGGATTGAGTGGAATTATCTTTTTAAGACCTTAGAAAAGTTTAATTTTGGGCCTAATTTTATTCTTTGGGTTAAATTAATTTACTTGTCTCCTACTGCTCAGGTTATTACTAACTCTCAATTTTCTAAGCCCTTTAAATTACAGCGGGGAACTAGACAAGGTTGCTCTCTTAGTCCTTTACCTTTTGCTTTAGCTATAGAACCCTTAGCAATAGCATTTTGAGAATCTAAGGACATTTCTGGTATACGAAGGGAAGGTATGATTCATAAAATTTCGTTATACGCTGATGATACTTTACTTTTTATCTCTAACACTGTAACTTCTTTACCGACGGTCCTTTCTTTAATTTCCCAGTTTAGTTTCTTTTCAGGATATAAGCTGAACTTGCATAAAAGTGAGCTATTTTCTTTAAATGACCTAATGTCATCAAATGCCAAACTTCCATTCCAAGTAGGTGTAACAATTACTAAAAACTTCAAGAATTTATTTAAAGAAAACTTAAACCCCTTATTGAATTATGTGAAAAAGATGCTTTCTAAGTGGTCTCCTCTTTCTTTATCCTTAATTGGCTGAATTAATTTGATTAAAATGAAGATTCTTCCTAAATTTTTATATCTTTTTCAGGCTTTACCTATTTTTATTCCTAAGACCTACTTTGATTCTTTAGATTCAATTTGAACATCTTATATTTGGAATAATAAACAAGCTCATTTAAGTAAAGTTTACCTACAAAGAAATAAAGAGATGGGTGGATTAACCTTGCCCAATTTTAGGTTTTACTATTGGGCTGCCAATATAAGGAATATTACTTTTTGGTCCTATTATATTTATCGTAAAGATTGCCCATCATGGGTCTCCTTAGAAGTTAATTCTGTAAAAAAAATTCCTCTATTATCTCTTTTCTTGGATCATACCCTTCTTTTTCAGCAAATAAAACAACAGATAACATAATTGTTAAGCAAAGTTTAAGGATCTGGTCTCAATTTAGAAATTTTTTTGGTTTAGCAAATTTTTCGTTATCATCTCCCATTCTCCTTAATTATTTTGATTATTCCTTCCATGACTGACAAAAGTCTTTAAAGATTGGGATGAACTAGGTATTAAATGTTTTTGGGACCTGTTTATCTCAGGATCTCTTGCTTCATTTGACCAATTGTCAACTAAATTTGCACTGCCAAAAACACATTTTTACAGATACCTTCAAATTAGAGATTTCTTATGTTCCCAATTAACTACTTTTCCTACAGGTCCTGATAAAAATTTACTGGATGATCTTTTAAATTTAAAACCTTTTGTTAATGTTTCTATTACCAGTATGTATAACTTGTTGATTGATTCTAGACAAGACTTTTTAGATAAAATAAAAAAAGCTTGGGAGGATGACCTAAATTGTCAGATTTCTGATGAAAGATGGAATAAAATTCTTAAACGGGTTAATAAATCATCTTTCTGTGCCCGTCATTCTGTTCTACAATTTAAAGTGGTTCATAGAGCTTACATTTCTAAACAGAAGCTGTCCAGTTTTTATCCGAACATTTCTCCATTTTGTAATAAATGCAACTCTGCTGATGCCTCTTTAATTCATATGTTTTGGTTTTGCCCTAAAATTGAAAAGTTTTGACGGGAAGTATTCCATACCTTCTCACAACTTCTTAGGGTCCAATTTGACCCAAATCCCCTTACTGCCTTGTTTGGTATTATTGCAAATGAAGATATAACTTTAAATACTCCTAACCTATAGGTTTTAGTTTTTACCTCTCTTTTAGCAAGGAGAGCAATCTTGCTTAAATGGAAGGAGTCTACCCCTCCTACACACCTTCAATGGCTACGTGATATTACGTCTTATTTAAATTTAGAGAAGATTCGTTGCTCAGTCTTAAATTCAAAACAATCCTTTTATGATATCTGGGGACCTTTCCTAAATTACTTTTCCAATTTATAAAGTTTAAGAGTGCACAGACTTTTATGTATATTTCTATCTTCTTAAGCAAATGGTTTTTTTTCTAATTGTCCATTATCGTCCATCAGCTTTTTTCTTTCGTAGTTGGTAGGGAGTTGACTTTTGTTTATATACAAAATTTCTTTTATGATGTATGACCTATCTTTAAATTTTTGATTACAGAGTGGTATACCTTTATGTGATATGCTATAACATTTTGATCAATTTTATTACAATATAAATGTACACAATTTATGTTGAAATGTATCAATGTGTTGCACTCTAAATCTTGTTTTTTCTTCTAAATAAAAATATTGTAAAAAAAAAATTTGAACCAGGTCTTTCAGAAGTTGTCAGGAAATATCTAGATAAAAGTAAGTGTTGGGAATTTAAAACTACCTTCTGCAAATAGCACTTTAAACTAGTTTAATTGCATATTTTAAATTGAGACTTAAGGATATTTTAACCTAAGATATCAAGGATTTCAACAAAAGTTTGGAATTTGGTGTTAGATCACAAATCAACCATGGCTTGAAGAGCTAAATTAAAACATATACAAATGACAGCATTCCATTATATATTTGCGAACTTTACCAGTTCATGACATTTCAATCATACATGTGCATGGATCCATCTGTGGACCTCCATTGCATATAGCTTTTGACCATGTAGAAATTACTTTTCTAACCTTTACGTCTGAAGTGGGCAACTTAACATTTGCCTATAAAGAAATTTTGCCAATCAATTTATTAATTTCTGTCATTAACTTTCATTTCGTGTACTTTGCCTTCAGCTAGTAATTTCTTAAGGACATTAAAATTTGTTTTCTATGTCTCTATAAAAATACTTGTATTTTCCTTTAACTTTACCTTGTTTATGTTTCAAGAAAATTCACTCAGACTTATTGTGCATAATTTAACCTTTAAAACACTTCTCAGCTTTCTTCCTTCAGCTGAAAGATGTTTAGTCACTTAGTCTTAACTAACAATTCAGCAGTGTACGCAAGCGGAACTGGTGTATAATTTCATTGTCTGTCTTTCACTTCTCTTCAATATTGGCATTTATATTTTCCAAACTTCTGAAAGCTAAACTTCTTTTTGAGTGCTGACATGATGTCACAAATGGAAAATTCCACAAGATGCTGGGAAGGTTCCCAGGTGATACACAGATTTCTGCGCATCTCACACAGTCCTGAGAAGTGACCTCACATATGTAATCAATAGAATTGAAAAGCACTGCATTAAGTGAAATATTAAGATCTTGATCATGTATCATCAGCGTTGGAGTGAACATATGCCGCTTAATGGTGTGCTGATCATGAAACATGCAAAGGTCTATCATAATGAACTGAAATGTGAAGTTAATTGTGAATATTCAGCAGGCTGGTTGCAGAAATTTAAGAAAAGGCTTGGCATTAAGTTTTTAAAATGTCTGCAGATCACGAAAATCTAGCACCAGAACAAATCTATGATGCTGATCATTGTTATACCTTACATATGAAATTATAAAAGTGTTGGCACGTGGCCTAGTGGATAAGGCATCGGTCTAGTGATCTGAAGGCCACTGGTTCGAGCCTCAGCTGAGGCAGTGTGTTGTGTCCTTGAGCAAGGCACTTAACAACACATTGCTCTGCGATGGCACCGGTGCCAAGCTGCTTGGGTCCTACTGCCCTTCCCTTGGACAACATCGGTGGTGTGGAGAGGGGAGGGCTTGCAGCATGGGCAACTGCTGGTTTCCCATACAACCCTGCCCAGGCCTGCGCCCTGGAAACCTTCCAAGGCGCGAATCCATGGTCTCGCGAGACTAACGGATGCCTATATATAAAAACTTTAAAGTATCACTGATGAAAATCTAATATTGAACAAATCTACAATGCTCTGTTTTTAAACCTTACTTAAAACCCAAAACAGTAAAATACAAACCCAGTGTACTGTAACCTTTTAATCAAAACACGACATCTTAGGTGGAGACTGGATGTTGTTTATTGTTAACAGCTGATTCAGGTATTCTCCTGGTGTTGCTGAGCTGCTTTTGTTATCTTGCACATATTATATTTTTATTATATCAATTGTATGTAATAATTTTTACTACTAAGTGTGATGAACAAGTGTAAGACTGCTTATTGGTAGCACATGAATTCAGGGACGGAAATGATGGTGATCATTATATATTCCAAAATCTGAAAAATCCAAAACCTAAAGCACTTTGGCCCCAAGCATTCGGATAAGGGGTACGCAACCTGTATACTTCTGGCAAATGTTGGAGTGCAGGCAAGTCCAGAAGGATTTCATCATAGGGTCTTGAAGGAAAATGTAAGTAAACGCTGAAGGGTTGCATTTAATTGTACAAAATTACTTAGATTTCTGTAAAGTTATAACAGATTGAAAAATAGCAAATGTAACTCCCTTATTCAGAAAAAGGAGACATAAACCAGAATAGACTAGTTCATTTAAGTCACAGACAGAATATTAGAAGATACTGAATTATAGTAGGACACTAAATAGAAAGGAAAACTTATTTGGTCAATTTACTGATGTTATCTGGGGGGAAAATAGCATGATGTGAATAAAGAACTGGATGAAATATCTTCAAAAGGCATTTTATCAAATATATCAAAGGTTATTGTGAAAAATAAAATCTGATGGTACTGGAGGTAATGTCTCAGCCTAGGACAGAAGATGGAACAGAAGATATAAATATGTTCTTGTTGGCACAATGTAACAAGTGATTTGCCACAGGGGTTGGTGGTGGGTCTCAATTTACAATTTTCACATGACTGGGATGAAGGAATGAAAGAAGTTTAGACAATTTACTGATGACATAAGTGAAAGCAGAGAAGTAAAAGACATTAGGAGGCTACAGAAGAACGTAAGTGGGCAAAGATCTGGCAAATAGAGTGTAATTGAAGAAAATATGAAATTGACCATTTTTCAAGAAAATATCCAGTCCTGGCAATATTATTGTAAATTTTGTTTAAGCAACACACACAAAATGCTGGTGGGACACTGCAGGCCAGGCAGCATCTATAGGAAGAAGTACAGTCAATGTTTTGGGCCAAGACCCTTCGTCAGGACTAACTGAAGTAAGAGATTTGAAAGGGGGAGGGGGAGATCCGAAATGATAGAAGAAGACAGGAGGGGGAGGGATGAAGCCAAGAGCTCAAAAGTTGATAGGCAAAATGGATACAGAGCTGGAGAAGGGAAAGGATCATGGGACGGGAGGCCTAGAAAGAAAGGGGGAGGGGAGCACCAGAGGGAGATGGAGAACAGGCAAGGAGTGATTGTGAGAGGGACAGAGAGAGAGAAAAAAAGGGGGGGAATAAATAAGTAAGTGATGGGCTAAGAAGTGGAGGAGGGGCATTAACCGAAGTTAGAGAAACCAATGTTCAAATGCCATCAGGTTGGAGGCTACCCAGATGAAATATAAAGCGTTGTTCCTCCAACCTGAGTGTGGCTTCATCTTGACAGTAGAGGAGGCCATGGACAGACATATCAGAATGGGAATGGGATGTGAAATTAAAATGTGTGGCCACTGGGAGATCCTGCTTTCTCTGGTGGACAGAGCAAAGGTGTTCAGTGAAACGGTCTCTCAGAAAAGTCAGCTTCTGTAAATTCTGTTTGTACTCTTTTGGGGTTAACATCTTTTCTACAACAGAGTTACAAAAAGTATTTCTAGTAATTTCTCCCCCTCATCCTTCCTTTGTTTTTCCAGACATTCTAGTTACCGTCCTACCCCTTTTCTGCTCAGCTGCCCCTCATCTCCTTCTAGTTACCCTCCAACTTCTCTTTTTTCCCTATGGTCCACTGCCCTCTCCTATTAATTTCTTCTTCAGCCCTTTACCTCTCTCACTTATCCTTTCCCAGCTTCCCTACCTTTCACCTCATCTGGTCTTATCTATCATCGGCTTGTACTCCTTCCCCTTCTGCCACATTATTTTGCCTAACGTTCCAGTCATGAGGGATTGCAGCCCAAAATCTCAACTGTTTATTACGCTCCCTGGATGTTGCTCAACTTGTTGAGTTCTTCCAGTATTTCGTATGTATTGTCCAGTACTCCAGATGCAGCCTCACCAGTATCTTGTATAAGTGGTTCATTCTGTATCGACTCCCATGATTGACAGCATGCCAAACACTGTTTTCACCACTTTGTCTGTTTGTGATGTCACCTACAAGGAACTATGAACTTCCTCTGCTTTTCTACATTCTCCAGTGCCCTACCTGTGCAAGAATTTCACAGGTCAACCTAGGCCGATGTGAGAGCATCCTTCCTGATGATGATCTAATGGAAAGTACTGGGCCCAGATAGGGTACCTGGCCGAATACTAAACACCTGTGTTGATCAACTGGCTGGAGTGTTCATCAATATCTTTAACATCTCATTTTGGCAGTCTGAGGCAGGCTTCAGTTAGACCAGTGCCAAAGAGGAATGTGATAACCTGCCTCAATGACTATCATCCAGTAGCATTTACATCCGCTGTGATGAAGTGCTTTAAAAGGTTTGAGATGAAACACATCAACTCCTACTTGAGAAGCAACTTAGATCTGCTGCAATTTGCTAAATATCACAAGAGGTCAACAGCAGATATCATTTTATTGGCTCCTCGCTCAACCTGGAACATCTAGACAGCAAAGATGCATACACTAGGATGCTCTACATTGACTACAGCTCAGAATTCAATACTATCATCCCCTCAAAACTAATCAATATGTTTTAAGTCCTTGGCCTTAACACTTCCTGGTACAACTATATATATATATTTGATTTTCTCACTTGCAGACACAGGTCAGTTCAGATTGGCAACAACATCTCCTCCATAATCACCATCAGCACAGGTGCACCACAAGGCTGTTCCTTAAACCCTGCTCTTTACTTATGATTGTGAGGCTAAACACAACTCCAATGCTATATTTACTTTTGCTAACAGCAGCAGTCACTGGCTGAATTAAAGGTGGTGACAAATCAACGTATAGGAGGTAGACTGAAAATCTGGCTGAGTGATGCCACAACAACAACCTCTCACTCAATATCAACAAGACCAAAGAGCTGATTATTGACTTCTGGAAGAGGAAACCTGAGATCCAAGAGTTAGTTCTCAATGGGGGATCAGAGGTGGAGAGGGTCAACTATTTTGAATACCTTATTTCAGATGATCTGTCCTGAATCCAGCACTTAAGTGCCACTAAAAAGCATGGCAGCACCTCTACTTTCTTAGAAGTTTGTGAAGATTGTCATGTCATCTAAAATTTTAACAAACTTTATAGATATGCCTTGGAAAGTATATTGACTGGTTGTATCATTACTAGGTATGGAAACACCAATGCCCTGAAACACAAAAACCTAGACAAAGGAGTGGATATGGCCCAGACCATCACAGGTAAAGCTCTCCCCACCATTGAGCACATCTACATGGAGTGATTTCGTAAGAAATCACCATCCAGGCCATGCTCTCTTTTTGCTGCTGCTATCAGGAAGAAGGTTCGGGTGCCTCAGGACCCACATCACCAGGTTCAGAAACAGTTATTACTTATCAACCATCCGGCTCTTGAACCAGAGAGGATAACTTCACTTGGTTCCCACAACCTATGGATTCATTCTCAAGGTCTCTTCATCTCATGTTCTCAATATTTATTGCTATTTATTTGTTCTTTTTCTTTCTTTTTATACAGTTGTTGTCTTTTGCATGTTGATTATTTGTCTGCCCTGTTAGGGGCAGTATTTCAATGATTCTATTGTTTCTTATATTTACTGTGAAATCCTGCAACAAAATGAATCACAGGGTTGTGTATGGTGGCATATATGTACTTTGATAATAAATTTACTGAACTTTGATCTTACGAGTCCTATCTATGGAAGTAGTATCATGGTGTAACCTCACAAAATGCAACACTTGCACCTAGCTAGATTGAGCAGCATTTCCAATCCTAGCTGATCAAAATCTAATTTTTTTTATAACCTTGGCTGTCTACTATACCACTATTTTAGTGTCATCTGTAAACTTACTAACCTTGCTTTGTACAGCCTTATCCAAATTGTTTTCAGAAATGATAAGCAATGGGCCATACACTCGTCGATGTGGTACACCACGAATCAGAGACATCCAGTCTGAGAAACAACATTCCGTCACCTTCTGCTTCCTATCATCAAGACCATTTTGTATCTTATTAGCGAGCTTTCCCTGTTTCCCAACTGATCTAAACTTCCAGACTAGTATTTCATGAGGGGCTTTGTCAAAGCCTTCCTAAAATGCATATAGATAACATTCACTATGCTGCCCTGATCAATCCTTATGGCTACTTCTTTAAAAAATGTCTGACAGACATCTTTTCCTATGCATAAAGCTGCAATCACTATCTATCAGTCCTTGTCTATCCAAATTAGATAGATTGTTACTCAGGATGTATATATTGACATAATCATTCAACAATAACTTGCAGTTATAATCTTGCTGTCCAGCTTTATGGAGATATGGTTAACACTGCTTTAACCACTATACTTTCCTAAATGTACACATTTAGGTGTAATTTGAAAGCTAAATAAAAATTTCATACTTTTTTTCCCCCCAAAATCCATTCCATATATTTTGTTATCCTTTGCAGCACTTTTGAAGTTCCACTCATCTCCACAATCTATACTAACTTTTTATCTGCTTTGTTAGATATTCACGGCACTGTCTTGTTAAATGGATTTTTTGGGAAGTTCTTCATTCAATTTAAATAATTCTTTTGTAAAACCCCAAATGATCTAAATTAGGAGATTTCCTCACATTACCAAATAATGTTTCTGGCCTAGAAATTGTGTGATGTATCATACTTACGCATTGCCTGATGAAAATCTTAACAAACATCTAATCCTGTTAAAATTGCCTAATAGCTTCTGCATTCTTAGAATGGCATGCACACACATGGGCGTCTGGAGAAACAAATGCTTCAGCATTAACTATAGAGACATTTTAAATAAAAAAATAATCTTTGAACTGAGTAATAAATGATGTTGGACAAGAAAAACAAAACACTTTTAAATACTGAAAATTTAACAATATGTAAAAACTGCAAATCAAAGCTATTGCAAAGGAAAAATGTTACTTGCATCATAACCAAGTTTTATACATGAAGTACAGTACTGTGCAAAATCTTAGGTATCCTAGATTTTTAAAAATGGTTTCAGATGGAACGGCCTCCACAGAGCCCTGATCTGAACACCATTTTGAGGCTGTCTGGGATTACCTGGAGAGAAAGAAGCAAGCAAGACAGCCAAAGTCTGCTAATGAAATGTGGCAAGCTCTCCAAGATGCTCAGACAAACTAACAACCAGTTTTCTTACAAAACTGCGCAACAGTTAAAGGCAAAGAGTGATCACACATAATATTGATTATTTTTACTATTTACTGCTCTTTATAGTATTCTTGATTTTCAGAAACTTTTCATTAATTTGAAAGCATCTTTGCTTTATATAAGTTTTCTTTACATATGCCTAAGACTTTTGCACAGGACTGTACTTCATTTACAAGTAACACACATAAAATGCTGGAGGAACTCAGGATGCCAGGCACCATCTATCAAAAAGAGCAAACAGTTGATGTTTCAGGCCAAGATCCTTCATCAGTTCTGATTTGAATTTGACCAGGCAAATAACTTAAACCATTTTTAATAAGGAATATATAAATGAAATGGTGGTGCTTATTTGATCTGATTCAAATATTCAAGATTCAAAGCACGTTTATTATCAAAGAATGTATAAATTATACACCCTGAAATTTGTCTGCCTATAGGCAGCCACAAAGCAAGTGACCTGAAAAACCCAATAAAAAAGACCAAAATCAATTGCATAAAGAGAAAAAAAATACACACATCATGCAAATAGAAGCAAACCAATAGAATCCTGAACCAGAATGAGTCCCATATCTGCTGCCAGAACAGCCAGAGTAGGCCCAAAGACTTGGTCCCAGTTCATCACACCAGCCGAATCAGTTCACAGCCAGGGTGCCACGGTGAAAGAAATTTGCTCTCTCACAGGACAGCAAGCAAAATCAGCTTGATCCTCGCCTCTGTATCTGACACTCAGGCTTCCAGTCTATCTGGGCTAGCATTTAAATTGTTCAAACGCTGAGCACTGCCATGTTCTAGGACTGGATCCTTCCATCTCGTCCGAAGCATTCTCAATTTCACCAAATTGGCTTGGCTCTTGGAGCAATCCAACCTCACAACAGGTTGGGTTGATGGGCATTGAAATTCTTCCGCATTGACTGATCTCCAAATTGCTCACTCCGTCTCCAACAGTGATACGAATTCTGTCCGTGACTCCAGCTCAAACACATTGCACTTTGCAATGCCCCAGCATAGCTCATCCTCCAAGCCAGCCTTGCCTCTGCCTGCCTCTTTTCTGTCTGCAGCAATAGTTCACCACAATTTTCTTCAGAAAAGATGTTATAAGTAACATTTTAGTCGATTTGATAAATGGACATTGATTAGATCAAATAAATGGGTTAAAAGGTGGTATTTTCTCTTTCCTCATATAATTGAGGAAAAGTTGCAGTATTTTAATATTGTAGATTTATAGCATTCTGTGTCACTTTTGTAATTTTAAAATTATGCACAGTCTTATTGTTATGAGATTATAAACTATCACAAATTTTCTGTGGTTTGGCATGTTTCTCCATTGGTTTTCCAAATTTTAGGTAAGTTTATTCACTCTCAAAAAAGTAGAATACTTTGGTGGATATTACTGTGATTAAAGATTTCTAGTACTTAGTAAATTTCAGCATGGCAGAGCACTTGTGTCTCATTTGTGTTTAATAACTGCCAAGTCAAAAATAACACTTTGAAATCCAATAAAACATTTAATCTCTAACTTTATTTATAATTGCAATATGTATTTCACAAATTACCATAGCTAAGGCTAACTTTTTTTTGAAAAGGTGTACTATGTAATTGTAACTATAAAGCAATGTAGACATCAGTCTTCAAGTTTGAATTGCTTTTGAATGCTAATTGTAACTGTTAACTATAGCAACGCAGTCTAAATTTGAAAATTTGTGTTTAATTATACAGTATTACAAGCTGATAGAAATTATACTGTGGTTTTATCATACCAATAAATTGCCATGCACGAACTGTGCTACAATAAATAAGATGAAAATAGAGGTTATTTTCAAGATAAAAAGTAAAATGTTTGCTTAACTTGGGTGACAAGGATATAATAACACGTTTCCCTCGTAAGAACATGTTGTCATTTAAATTAATATGAAAACTCATATCTTTGCCTGATTTGTTTATATAAATTACAAAGAATTGACGACAATATTGCAGGCCAATTGTGTTACATATAAAAATTTTTCTAGCTCACTTCATCCAACCTTAACCTTCATGTTCTTTTCCACATTCCCCATGAATACACTCATTGTCTTTATCCTTACAAATTAAATTCCAAATAATAATACATTTTTAATTCAGTTCAAGCCATAGAAATTAACTTTATTTCCTCCCAAAAGGTTGTAGGTCTGAGTTTTTTCATTAACACAAACAAAACGCATCTTGGGATTGATGTTCAGCCTGCTTTGTCCTTATACTTTTAATGATTTTATAAAATCAGTGATCGTGATATCTTGCTTGTTCATATTAATTTGCTCCTGTATTTCTAACTTCGACTTCTCAGTTTATATTTTGTACATGAAGTGATAGTGAAGCACTAGCAGAATATATAGAATTATGATCACACATGCTTCTTATTTCTATTCTTAGTTTACTTGTTTAAACTAAAAGAGTTGAACTAATTGAGCAGTGCATTAAGTACTTGGTCATAATGCAGTCAAACTTTCCTAATAATTGTACAGTTAAATGGCAGTACAAGGGTAATTGTATTTCTTGCAAAGATAACAAAGTAGCATTCCACCTTGACAATGGATTTTCTAGGATATTTATGACCATCAAAAGAAACAGGCTTCATATTGTCTTCAGTTGCTTCAAGTATTTGTCCATTTTTATGCATAAAACTGTAGTAACCTTTAATAGCAGGCCTTTTGAACACCTGTGGAATAAGCAAAGAAAATTAATAAGCATTTGCTACCTTTTAACTTTAACTATCCTAATCTTCTTCTAGGTAGCCTCTCATATTCCACCCTCCATAATTTAGAACAGCATGCCCCATATCCATGCAGAAAATCTTCTTTGCCTGTAACTCCTCTGGTACTGGTCTGAACTGTTCCCCAACCTGGCAATTACTATTTTTAAATTCCCATCCATTTTCAACATGTATTGCCCAACCCTATCTATATTATCTCTGCCTGCCCTTCAGCACTTTGAGATCTCCACATTTCACCAATTCTAGCTTTATTCCTAATTTTAATTGCTCCACCAATGTTCCTCCGGCTGCTTAAGCAATGATTTCCTTCACTTCTTCCCTAAGCCTTTTAAGAGTTTCCTTCATATTTAGTTCTTGAGACCAATTTTGACACTGTTCTAATGTCTTAGCTTCTGTCAAATTTTGTATAATAATGACCAACAAAGCCCTTCAGTAGTTTTACATTGCAAGTGCTACATATGTTCATGGTGCTGTCAAAGAAGTATTAAAAGTCAGTCACTTTAAAATGAATTTTCTATTAACCAATACATTGTTGGATAATGAAGCTGTTTTAATAAAGATATTGACTGAAGATGTCTGCATATCCTATGCTTCATGAATATTATAGTGGTGAGATTAATGGGCATATTTCAGAAGCTTTTTCTAAATGACCAGAACATTTTGTTTTTAGTAATTTGGAAAAAAGGTTATTCATATTTGGTTAATCAATATTTTGACAAAAAATAAATTTTTTCGTGGTTACTCCTAATTAGTTTCTAAATTAGACTGACTATTAGAAGTCAAAGATATAAAATATCTTAATCCCTGCAGAGTCCTCCTCACTAGCAACTCAAAAGTTCTTGAAAAATTGGGGAAGCCTTCACATCAAGCAACAACTTTACACAGTTCTATCATTTAGACCATAGAACATAGAATAATACAGCACATTACAGGCCCTTTGGTCCACAATGTTGTGCCGACCCTCAAACCCTGCCTCACATATAACCCCCTACCGTAAATTCCTCTATATACCTGTCTAGTAGTCTCTTAAACTTCACTAGTGTACATGCCTCCACCACTGACTCAGGCAGTGCATTCCACGCACCAACCACTCTCTGAGTGAAAAATCTTCCTCTAATATCCCCCTTGAACTTCCCTCCCCTTACCTTAAAGCCATGTCCTCTTGTACTGAAAAGTGGTGCCCTGGGGAAGAGGCACTGGCTGTCCACTCTGTCTATTCCTCTTAATATCTTGTCCAGCTCTATCATGTCTCCTCTCATCCTCCGTCTCTCCAAAGAGTAAAGCCCTAGCTCCCTTAATCTCTGATCATAATCCATACTCTTTAAACCAGGCAGCATCCTGGTAAATCTCCTCTGTACCCTTTCCAATGCTTCCACATCCTTCCTATAGTGAGGCGACCAGAACTGGACTCAGTACTCCAAGTGTGGCCTAACTAGAGTTTTATAGAGCTGCATCATTACATCACGTCTCTTAAACTCTATCCCTTGACTTATGAAAGCTAACACCCCATAAGCTTTCTTAACTACCCTATGTACCTGTGAGGCAACTTTCAGGGATCTGTGGACAGGTCCCCCAGATCCCTCTGCTCCTCCACACTACCAAGTATCCTGCCATTTACTTTGTACTCTGTCTTGGAGTTTGTCCTTCCAAAGTGTACCACCTCATACTTCTCCCGGTTGAACTCCATCCGCCACATCTCAGCCCACTTCTGCATCCTCTCAATGTCTCTCTGCAATCTTTGACAATCCTCTACACTATCTACAACACCGCCAACCTTTGTGTCGTCTGCAAACTTGTCAACCCACCCTTCTACCCCCACATCTGGGACGTTAATAAAAATCACAAAAAGTAGAGGTCCCAGAACAAATCCTTGTGGGACACCACTAGTCACGTCTCCAATCTGAATGTACTCCCTCCACCACCAACCTCTGCCTTCTGCAGGCAAGCCAATTCTGAATCCACCTGGCCAAACTTCCCTGGATCCCATGCCTTCTGACTTTCTGACTAAGCCTACCATGTGGAACCTTGTCAAATGCCTTACTAAAATCCATGTAGAGCACATCCACAACACTACCCTCATCTATATGCCTGGTCACCTCCTTAGAGAACTCTATCAGGCTTGTTAGGCACAATCTGCCCTTCACAAAGCCATGCTGACTGTCCCTTATCAGACCATGATTCTCTAAATGCCCATAGATCCTATCTCTAAGAATCTTCTCCAACAGCTTTCCCAGCACAGACGTAAGGCTCACTGGTCTATAACTGCCTGGACTATCCCTACTACCTTTTTTGAACAAGGGGAAACATTTGCCTCCCTCCAATCCTCCAGTATCATTCCCGTGGACAACGAGGACATAAAGATCCTAGCCAGAGTTCATCAATCTCTTCCCTAGCCTCGTGGAGCAGCCTGGGGAATATTCCGTCAGGTCCTGGGGACTTATCCATCCTAATGTATTTTAACAACTCCAATACCTCCTCTCCCTTAATATCAACATGCTCTAGAACATCAACCTCACTCATATTGTCTTCACCATCATCAAGTTCCCTCTCAGTGGTGAATACCAAAGAGAAGTATTCATTGAGGACCTTGCTCACTTCCATAGCCTCCCGGCACATCTTCCCACTTTTATCTCTAATCAGTCCTACCTTCACTCCTGTCATCCTTTTGTTCTTCACATAATTGAAGAATGCCTTAGGGTTTTCCTTTACCCTACTCGCCAAGGCCTTCTCATGCACCCTTCTTGCTCTTCTCAGCCCCTTTTTAAGTTCCTTTCTTGCTACCCTATATTCCTCAATAGACCCATCTGATCCTTGCTTCCTAAACCTCATGTATGCTGCCTTCTTCCACCTGACTAGATTTTCCACCTCACTTGTCACCCATGGTTCCTTCACCCTACCATTCTTTATCTTCCTCACTGGGACAAATTTATCCCTAACATCCTGCAAGAGATCCTTAAACATCAACGTCATGTCCATAGTACATTTCCCTGCAAAAACATCATCCCAATTCACACCTGCAAGTTCTAGCCTTATGGCCTCATAATTTGCCCTTCCCCAATTAAAAATTTTCCTGTCCTCTCTGATTCTATCCTTTTCCACGATAATGCTAAAGGCCAGGGAGCGGTGATCACTGTCCCCCAGATGCTCACCCACTGACAGATCTGTGACCTGACCCAGTTCATTACCTAATACTAGATCTAGTATGGCATTCCCCCTAGTCGGCCTGTCAACATGCTGTGACAGGAATCCATCTTGGACACACTTAACAAACTCCGCCCCATCTAAACCCTTGGAACTAATCAGGTGCTAATCAATATTAGGGAAGTTAAAGTCCTCCATGATAACAACCCTGTTATTTTTGCACCATTCCAAAATCTCCCTCCCAATCTGCTCCTCGGTATCTCTGCTGCTACCAGGAGACCTATAGAATACCCCCAGTAGAGTAAATGCTCCCTTCCTGTTCCTGACTTCCACCCATACTGACTTAAAAGAGGATCCTGCTACATTACCCACCCTTTCTGCAGCTGTAATAGTATCCCTGACTAGTAATGCCACCCCTCCTCCCCTTCCCCCCCTCTCTATCCCTTTTAAAGCACTGAAATCCAGGAATATTGAGAATCCATTCCTGCCCTGGTGCCAGCCAAGTCTCCGTAATGGCCACTACATCATAATTCTATGTATGTATTCAAGCTCTCAGTTCATCACCTTTGTTCCTGATGCTTCTTGCATTGAAGTACACACACTTTAGCCCTTCTACCTTACTACCTTTACACCCTTTATTCTGCTTCTCTTTCCTCAAAGCCTCTCTATATGTTACATCTGGCTTTACTCCATGCACTTCTTCCACTGCTCTATTGCTCCGGGTCCCAGCCCCCTTGCAAAGTAGTTTAAACCCTCCCGAACCATATTACTGTGTATATTCTGTCCCAGCAGCATTATAAAATCAAACACAATCAGGGAGTTTTTATTGACATTTGAGCAAAAAATCAAGGAAAATAACTTGGCAAAATAACTATGCAAATTGCTAGTATACTCAAAATATGTAGAAAATTAAGTCTGCCAGTGGATTAAAACTGGAAATCTTGCTTGAAGTCCAATGACTGATATCACACAAACATCTTACAATTAGTTTATTCATAATTATTAAGTGTTTTGGAAACTTAAATATCAGAAATGCAATAAAATATTGATTATGTAAATCAGAACAGGGAAATATCTCAGATTATCCTTAAAGTTCCTAAATATAGTACCCTGCACTGTTTGAAAATTCTTATCAAAACCAACATACTCAGTGGCTACTTTATTAAGTACACCTGCTTATTAATATCTAATCAGCCAATCAAGTGGCAGCAACTCACTCCTTAAAAGCATGCAGACATAGTCAAGAGGTTCAGTTGTTGTTCAGTCCAAACATCAGAATGGGGAAGAAATATGATCTAAGTGATTGTGGAATGATTGTTGGTGCCAGACAGGGTGGTTTGTGTATCTCAGAAACTGCTGAACTCCTGGGATTTTCATGTACAACAGTCTCTAGAGCTTACAGAGAATGCAGTGGAAAAACAAAGAAAAAATCATCCAATGAACGGCAGCTTTGAGGGCAAAAATGCCTTTTGATGAGAGAGTTAGAGGAGGATGGCCAGACTAGTTCAAACTGACAGGAAGGCGACACAACTCAAATAACCATGTTTTTCAATTATGTGTGCAGAAGAGCATCTCTGAATACACAAAATGTCAAACCTTGAAGTGGATAGGACACAACAGTGGAAGACCACGAACTTAAGAAGTATATTCAATGGGTCACTGTATATTCCATCAAAGAGCTTCTCCCATTGGGAGATTACTGAAGACAATTGTTACAAAGTTTGATGAGAAAATATAATGGAATTACATTTTAAATGATAAAGTATAAACAATAAACAATAACAGTATTTTGATAAGCCATGTAAATATCTCTTTAAGAAAAATCAACATAAATTCTACATACTTATCTGCGGACAAACTCCTTTCTTAAGCAGATTTTAAAATTGGGATATCCGTGTGTAGATTTGTAGCCCTGCAGGATGAAAGGTAGGGAACCAGAAGAGACAGTAATATTAAATAATTTGTAGGTTTTAGTTTTAATTAAATTTAAATATTTGAAATGTTAACTGCCTTTTAGCTAAGGCATTATCTTAACAGTAAATAATAATCTAGTACTGATATGCATTTATGAAAATGTAGCATTTTATAATTTTAGTTTGCAGAGCACTTACATAAATGAGTATTTTATTAATTATTTCAAATCAAATCAAAGTTTAAATCACTATTTACATTACCATTTCAGCTTTCATAAAATTAGTCAAAAGTAAATGTTTCTCTTCTACAATGTTGTCTATCTTGGATATTTACAGTGTTTTCCATTTTTCTTCCAGAGTTCCTGGAACAAAGGTATTTTGTTTTTGCATTGTACAAATGACAATACAGTAACATTCATAAATGTAACAGTATCAATTAGATAACTGTAACTGTGGAATTTCAAGTCATTTGCATTGCCGATAATTATCCATTAAAGTGCAATACAGAATACTTGATTTTAGAACAAAGATATTAATATCTTATGTATTTACTCACATTTTGCAATTAACAATCAGGAACAGTTATCATTCAGTCCTTCTCAGGATTTCTGTTATCTTTTATATTGTTATTCATGGTTAAGAAACTATGAAGGAGTATTGCCTGCTTCAGAGACTGGGTACAGGGCAAGTAAATCAGTCTATCTAGTGGTTCTTCTATTTCCCTATTATAATTCTAAATGCAAAGTCTGGGAGGGGAATAAATTGAGAGAAATACATGTCCAGCCATAACATCTTGGTCGGCTGCTTTCTTATCTTTACATTAAATTGTGTATGACATAATTTGTATGATTTTTCAGTGAATAAGACAGGGCAAAATAGACCTGCTTATTCAAGGAAAAGTTCTCAAAATTATTTCAAAGTGTCTAATTTTATACCTGAAATAATTTGCTTAATTCTAACAATTTTTTAATTGCATATGCAATAGTTAACTAAGCAAATTTTAAGAACTTTAAGCATTTTTATTGAATTTCCAAAGGTGCTTAGATTGCAAATTCTACTTCTTCATTTTTCTATCTTGTGTATTTTCAATTTCAGCCTTTTGTACACATATTGTTTACATCATTAAGAATTTTTAACCACTAAATAAAGTAACAAATGCAAAATGTTAAATTAATAGCTTGTAGATATTCTGTTCCCATATTGGCCTCCTCAGTCACCACAAAACCTGAATGGATGTATGACAAACATGAGGAAATTTGCAGATGCTGGAAATTCAAATAACATACACAAAATGCTGGTGGAACACAGCAGGCCAGCCTGGCCTGCTGTGTTCCACCAGCATTTTGTGTGTGTTGTTTGGATGTATGACATCCTTGATCCTTAGAGACTGGCTGAGCAGGATGTTATATATCACAGGATGCTATTCATAAAAGAGCTGGGCCACCATCCTGGTCAATATTTATCATTTGTATTACTGCTTTCTGCAGCACTCTGTCAAACTGAAATTAGTGGCAACTATAAAAGTAGTTTATTTGCTGTGAAGTGTTTGCAATTACTTATAATTGTGAAAGGAGCTATATAAATGTATATTTGGAGCACATTTTATTGGGAAGCCCCAACATTTTGTAGATGTGTGACAAGCCTATATGGTGATCCCCATTACTCCAATTTGTCTTCAATTTTATAAAGGTGGATACTTTTTCATCTTCATATTGTTTCTGGCCTATATTCCTCATACACACTGCAGTGCATCAATAGTGGTCCTGCAGTGGATCTCTGGAAATCCCTTGGCAATGGAAATTCTTTCAGAGGACTTAGTAGATGTAACATCATCACAATTCACTGAGGACAAACGGTCAAATTTTATGGAATTGAGGAGATTGGTGCTATTTTTGTCTCTTCACAAGAAAGGATACTATGACCCTTAATGTCTTGCAACATCACATCTTAGATAGTGAAAATTAATTTAGCTAAAAAAACCCTAAAAATAATTTAGATGTATGCAATTACATCAAAGTTGATGAAGATATTAAGAGAGAGTGGAGTATAAAGCAATTCCACAAAGCTCTCGAGTAGAAAGTCCACTTGGAGGCTGATATTTTCTCAACATCTACAGAACAGCACTAGTAAGATTTAAAACTATAACTTCCAGGAAAGCAATTGACATGCTTTTAAATCCACTGTTCATATATGTATATTATATATATATATTTTAAAACTTCAGATTGTTATAGAAACAATAAATCTAATGAACCCCAGCAGATGGCAGCAAAGTTCCCCAGGATTATACATTTTCAGCACTAACATACTTCATGTTTTGAGACACCATAGTGAATTTAGATATATAAATCTAAATTAACTTCAAGATAAAAGCTGTGTTTTGTATTGGTTTTAACTGAACTTGCACTGCTCAAGTAAATAAATGCCAGCCTTGTGCACATGATTGAATTAAATCCAACTATTGACAAATTATTGCCATCATTGTTCAGATCATTATTACATATCACAAAAATAAGGAATGTTTCCAGAATGTATAGCTCAAGAGAGTAAAGTATCACATTTAAATTGATACAGTCAAAAATGCAAATAGTAGATTATTCTCATTTCTATTAGTTACCGTATATTGGTTATCTTCTCTCTACACTCTAAGTCCCAATACAGAATCCTGACCTGAATTATTGAACATCCCTAATTCCATGGATGTTGCTTGACTAGTGCACTGAGATCATCAAGCGGTTTGTATTGGGTGTCAAGATCTTTGAGGACTTAACGTAGTCCAAACATATTGATGCAGCTATAAAGAAGTCAAGTCAGCAACTACACTTCATTAGGAGCTTGAAGAGATTTGGTATGTCAACAAAAATACTCAAAAACTTCTATAGATGTACTGTGGTGAGCATTCTGACAGGCTGCATCACTGTTTGATATGTGGGGGAGGGCCTACTGCACAGGACCAAAATAATCTGCAGAGGGTCATAAATTTAGTTGGCTCCATCTTGGCTCCTACAAAGTACCCAGGATATCTTCAAGGAGCAGTGTCTCAGAAAGGCAGCAACCATTATTAAACACCACCAGCACCCAGGGGCATGCTCGTTTCTCATTGCTGCCATCAGGTAGGAGGTACAGAAGCCTAAAGGCACACCCTCAGTGATTCAGGAACAGCTTCATCCCCTCTGCCATCTGATTCCTAAATGGACATTGAACCTGTGAACACTACCTCACTTATTTTTAATAATATTTCTGTTTTTGTATGATTTTGAATCTATTCAATATACGTATACCATAATTTATTTATTTATCCTATATTATATATTGCATTGAACCGCTGCTGCTAAGTTAACAAATTTCATGTCACATGCTTTTGATAATAAACCTGATTCTGATTCCACATCACATCTGGCTTTGCGATATTTCTGTATAGTTGTTTCCATCACCTCCACATTACAAGGATCTGTCATATCCCTGCTCCACTTGTTTCTGGAGCAGGGATATGATAGAGAGCAACACATCTTTAACAGAAATATAAAAACTGCCCACATTTGAAGTTACTATCACATTTTTATTACTAATGGTGAGTATTAAAGCTGCACTATTATTTTGATATTAATTTTCAGTGCTGTGGATTTGATATTAAAGTTACAGGAGTACTTATGATGTTAATTTCTGGCCCTGAATATCTCACCATCTAGAATAAATACTTAATTTAAATGATCCAAAACCACCAGTTCAAATTCCCCAATGAACAGAATAGATTTCTAACAACAACGTAGAATTTCCCAAACTATTCAGCTGAGACAAGCTATTGCATTCAAATAAGAAGAAAGAAAACAATTATCAAGTGTGAAGCCAGGCACTGAATTCCAAAATAGCAAAGTTATTCTCAGCACAGTGAAGCATGCAATGTTCCCCAATGGAAACTGGACTATACATTGGAAGAGATCTGCCAAAATTTAGACAAGCAAATGTCTTGAATAGCTATAGTCACAAAATCACACCTTCCAACCAGTGTTCCAGGTTCATGAATTACTGTTCTTAAGTGTATTACAAGAACATAAGACATAGAAACAGAATTAGGCCCTTCAGCCCATCGAGCCTTCTCCACTATTTCATCATGGCTGATCCTGGAACCCACTCAACTCAATACACCTGCCTTCTCACCTTATCCTTTGATGACATGACTGATCAGGAATCTTAACAATTTCCACCTTAAATATACTTACAGACTTGGCCTCCACTGTGGTCTGCGACAGAGCATTCCACAGAATCTCTACTCGCTGGCTAAAAAAAATTCCTCCTTACCTCTAAAAGGTAGCTCCTCAATACTGAGGCTGTGCTCTCTAGTTCTGGATATCCCCACCATAGGAAGCATCCTCTTCACATCCACCCTATCCATGCCTTTCAACATTCAGTAGGTTTCAATGAGATTTCTCCCCCCTCCCCCAGCTTTCCCCAAAGCTGCCAAACACTTCTCATATGTTAACCCCTTCATTTCTGGAATCATCCTTGAGAACCTCCTCTGGACTCCCTCCAATGACAACATACCCGTTCTGAGATATGGGGCCCAAAACTGTTGACAATACTCTCAAGTGTGGCCTGACTAATGTGTTATAAAGGCACAGCATTATTTCTGTGCTTTTATATTCTATTCCCCTTGAAATAAATAGCAACATGGCATTTGCCTTCCTTACCAGACTCAACCTATAAATTAACCTTCTGGGAGTCTTGCATGAGGACCCGTAAGTCCCTCTGCACCTCCAATGTTTGAAGCTTCTCCCCATATAGGTAATAGTCTGCACTATTGTTCCTTTTACCAAAATACATTATCATTCACTGTATTCCATTGCCATTTTTTTTGCCCATTCTTCCAATTTTTTAAGGTCTTGATGCAATTGCATTGCTTCCTCAGAACTACCTTCCCCTCTATGTATCTTCATTTTGTCTGCATACTTTGCCACAAAGCCATCAATTCTATTATCTAAATCATTGACAAACAATGTGAAAAGTAGCAGTCCCAATACTGACCCCTTAGGAACACCAGTAGCACAGGCAGCCAAAGGGCCCCATTTATTCTCACTCGCTGTCTCCTGCCCGTCAGCCATTCTCCTCTATCCATGCCAGTATCTTTCCTGTAACACCATAGGATTTTATCTTGTTAAGCAGCCTCACGTGTGACATCTTATCAAATGCCTTCTGAAAATCCAAGTAAATGACAACCACTGCCTCTCCTTTGTCCACCCTGCTTGTTACTTCCTCGAAGAGATCTAACAGACTTGTCAGGCAAAATTTCCCTTGATAGAAACCATGCTGACTTTGACTTATTTGATTAGTCTCCAAGTACCCTAAAACCTCATCCTTAATAATAGACTCCAACACTTTCCCAACCACTGAGGTTAGGCTAACTAGCCTACAGTTTCTTTTGCCTTCCTCCCTTCTTAAAGAGTGGAGTGACATTTGCAATTTTCCAGTCCTCCGGGACCATGCTAGAATCAAGTGATTTTGAAAGATCATGACCAATACGTCCATTATCTCTTCAGGAACCTCTCTCAGGACTCTTACATGCATTTCATTTGGTCCAGGTGACTTATTCACCTTAAGATCTTTGAGTTTATCCAGCACTTTTTCCTTTGTAATAGCTCTCTGACACTCACAGACCTCTGGCACACTGCTAGTGTCTTCCACAGTGAAGACTGATGCCAAGTACCTATTAAGTTCATCCGCCATTTCTTTGTCCACTATTACTACCTCACTAGTATCATGTTCCAGTGATCCAATATCAACTCTAACCTCCCCTTTACTCTTTATATAACTGAAAATAGCTTTTAGTATCTTGCTTATATTATTGGCCAGTTTGCCCTCATATTTAATCTTTTCCCTTATAGCTTTTTAGTTGCCTTTTGTTGGATTTTAAGTTTCCAATCATCCAACCCCACTCACTTATGCTACCTTATATGCTCGTTCCTTGGCTTTTATGCAGTCCTTAACGTCCTTTGCAGCCATGGTTGCACACCCCTGCCATTTGAAAACAACTTCTTCTGTGAGACATATCTATCTTGTGCTTTGTGAATTATTCAGAAACTTTAGCCATCTCTGTTCAGCCATCATCCCTGCCAGTATTATGTTCTATTAGAAGGAGAGATTTCACCAGTCATATTGCCTGAGAACGATCACAATGTGCTTAGATTTCATGAAGTCTCATAACGTGGTTAGAAATGATCACTGCCCATTGCCATCCTTCAGCTAATGAATCAGTGTTCCTTTCTATTGAAAACCATTTAGGATGAAGTACAGAAGTAGGAAGGATGCAGAAACTGATCTGGATAACACCACCACTGACTGATTCTTGACTTAGCTGCTATCTGAGTGTGCAGCAGAGGATGGGAGAATAGGAAGGGAAAAGCTCCTCTCATCTCAATATCACCAACTTATCAGGTATGACTGACCACTAGAGTACTATCTTCACACTGAGGAAGATCTAGACAATATTCTGGGCTCACTAATGGTAATTACATTTGTGTCACACAAATGGCAGATATTGACCATCATCAATAAGACAGAAATTTTAACAATTTATTCTTGACATTTAACTAAGTTCCCACCATCAATATCCTGGGCATTAATAATAAGCAGAATCTTAACTTGTCCAGCATAAACATCAAGTTACAAGAGGTGGTAAGAGGTTGGATATCCTGCAGCTATCAATTTATGTCACAATTCTCTCTGAAGCCTTTGTATCCTTTACAATATGCATGCCAGGGGCATAGAACAGTACCCAATTACCTGAATGAATGAAACCAAAACACACATGATAAATGATTATTTATCACATGTACAGTGAAAAGCATTGTTTGTATTACCAACCAACAGACCTGAGAGTGTGCTGTGGGCATACATTCCATACGTTCAAGCGCTATACATTCCAGCACCAACATAGAATACCCACAATGTTCGGCATGTTTTTGTCAAGGGGAAGGGTAGACACAACAAGTTCCAGGAACCTTGGTTGACGGGAAATACCAAGGCTCTGGTTAGGAAAAAGAAGGAAGCACACATTGCTTTTAGGCAACTGAGTACAAATGAATCACTTGGCGGGTATAAAAATTTCAGAGTAGGCTTAAGAGGGAAATCAGGAGGGCAAAAAGATGGTTTCCAGAGATTTGGCCAGCAGAGTTAATGATAATCACAAGATGTTTTCCAGTTACATTAACAGTAAAAGGGTGACAAAGAGAGACAAGGTAGTCTTAAAGGCTATCAGAGCCACCAATACTTTGAGCTGCAGGAGATGTCCAAGAAGATTTTTTATGTCTACTTCTCATGTTTACAGAGAAAAATATCATGGGATGCCAAAGAAGTGACAGCAATAAATAATAACATCTTGGAACATATTACAAGTAAGGAAGTATTTCAAATCCCCAGGGCCAGACAAAGTGCATGTCAAACCTCATGGAAGGCCAGTGAAGAAATTATGGAGGCTCTTGTAGAGATATTTGCTCCATCATTAATCACTAGAAAAGTTTCATTAGACTACAGGGTGGCTAAAATTGTTAGTAAAGACTGGCCAGAGAACTATGAGTTGTAGGAATGTTTTTAGAGGGAATTTTGAGTGACTAGGTCTATCATCACTTCAGTCAAAACGTCATCAGGACTAATTGGCATGATTTTATGTGTCTGACAAATAATATTGAAATATTTTGAAGGGGTAATTAAGGTAGGGCAGTAAATCATTTCAGTCTTTCTGAACCAGAAGCCCCAGAAGAGATCTGCAATCTGCTGAGGGCCATATCAGTGGTCCAAGTTCAACCTAAGGAAAGCCATCTCACATACAAAGAGGCAATTCTGGACTAAACTTGAATCACTGAATGATACTCAACAGCTGTGGAAGGGCCTACAAAGTGAAACGAAGCGACATAGGTAGCAACAAGGTTTCGCTCCCAAATGAGCTCAATGTCTTTTATACTTGCTTTGACTGTCAAAACATGGAGGAATCTTCATAAATTCCTGCAGGCTCCCGGTGACTCTGTGATTTCAGTCTCTGAGGCTGACCTGAGAGCATCCTTCAGGAGGGTGAACCCTCAGAAAGCATCTGGCCCAGATGGTCAAGTACTAAAAACCTGCACTGATCAAGTGGCTGGAGTGTTCACCAGTATCCTTAACCTCTCACTTCGGCGGTGTGAGGTACCCACCTGCTTCAAGCAGGCTTCAATTACACCTGCACTTAAGAGGAAGATGGTAATCTGCTTCAACGACTATGGTCCAGTAGCACTTACAACCACTGTGATGAAGTGCTTTTTGGTTGGAGATGAAACACATCAACCCCTGCCTGAGGAGAAATAAATGTGCTCCTATTTGCCTATCATCACAACGGGTCAACAAGAGATGCCATTACATTGGCTCTTCACTTAACGTTGGAACATCTGGACAACGGAGATACCTACATCAGGATGCTCTTCACTGACTACTGTTTGGCATTCAATACTATAAGCCCTTCAAAACTAATCGATAAGCTTCTAGACCTCGGCCTCAATATCTTCGTGCAACTGGATCCCCAATTTCTTCACTTTGAGGCTTCAGTCAGTTTGGATTGGCAACATCTCCACGATCTCCATCAGCATAAGTGCATCAGAAGGCAATGTACTTACTTGCTCTATACTTATGACTGTGAAGCTAAACACAGCTCCAATGCCATTCTTAAGTTTGCTGATGACACCACAGTCATTGGTCAAATCAAAGATGGCGACAAATCAGCATAATGAGTTAGACTGAAAATCTCGCTGAGTGGTTCCACAACAACCCTCTCTCACTCAATGCCAGCAAGACCAAGGAGCTGATATTAACTTCAAGAGGAGGAAACTGGAGGCCTATGAGCCAGTCCTCATTGAGGGATCAGAGGTGGAGAGGGGCAGCAACTCAAAATTCCTCAGTGTTATCATTTCAGAGGATCTGTCCTGGATCCAGTTAACCACATTATCATTCAGATCATTGAGATGGATGACAAACAACAGATCCAGCACTGATCCCTGTGGCATTCCACTAGTCACAGGCCTCCAGTGAGACAACATCTGCTATCACTCTCTGGCTTTTCCCACAAAGCCTATGTCTAATCCAAGTTACTACCTCATCCTGAATGCCAAGCAACTGAACCTTCTTGGCTAACCTCCAATGCGGGACCTTGTCAAATACCTTGTCAAATGTTCATGTAGAAAATGTCCACTGCCTTGCCTTCATCAATTTTCCTGGTAACATCCTTGAAAAGCTCTAAGATTGGTTAGCAATGACCTAGCATGCACAAAGTCATACTGACTATTTCTAATCAATCCTTGCTCATAAATCCACTCTCTTAGAAAACCTCCAGTAACTTTCCCAGAATTGATGTAAGGCTTACCAGCCTATAATTTCCTAGTTTATTCTTAAAGCCCTTCTTAAACAGCAGAACAACATTAACTATCCTCCAGTACCTTACCTGTCACTAAGGATGATTTAAATATCTCTACTCTGAGCCCTGCAGTTTCTGAACTTGCCTGCCACAGGGTTCAAGGGAACACATTGTCAGAGGGATTTACCATTTTGATTTGCCTCAAGACAGCAAACACCTCCTCCTCTGTAATCTGTATAGGACCCATGACCTTGCTGTTGCTTTGCCTTGCTTTTATGGACTTGGACCATCTCCTGAGTAAGTACGGATGCAAAAAATCTATTTAGAATGTCCCCATCTCTTATGGCTCCATGCATAGATTAGCATTCTGATCATCCAGAGGACTAATTTTGTCCCTTGCATCCTTTTGCTCGTAACATACCTGTATAAGCCCTTGGGATTCTCCTTCACCTTGTCTGCTCAAGCAACCACATGCCTTCTTTTAGCCACCTGACTTCTTCCTTAAGTGTTCTCTTGCCATTTTTACACTCCTCAAGTACCTCATTTGTTCCTACCTGACTAAGCCTGCTATGCACCTTGTTTTTTTTTCTTAACCAGGGTCTCAATATCACTTGAAAACTAAGATTCTCTAAACCAGTTGTCATTGCAATTTATTCTGACAGGCACATACAATTTTTTACTCTCAAAATTTCATCTTTGAAGACCTCCCACTTACATCTTTGCCAGAAAACAGCCTGTCCCAATCCACACTTGCCAGATCTTTCTGATACCATCAAAACTGGCCTTTCTCCAATTTACAATCGCAACCTGAGGACCAGATCTATCGTTTTGAAACTAATGGCATTATTGTCACTAGATGCAAAGTGTTCCCCTGAACAAACTCCTGTTACCTGCCCTGTCTCAGTCCCTAATAGGAGATCTAGTATTGTACATTCTCTCATTGGAATTTCTATGTACTGATTAAGGAAGCTTTCCGGAACACATTTGACGAACTCTATTTGAGGAAGGACATTCTTGCTATTGAGGGAGTGCAGCATAGATTCACAAGGTTAATTCCCGGAATGGCTGGACTGTCATATGTTGAAAGATTGGAGCGACTGGGCTTGTATACACTGGAATTTAGAAGGATGAGAGGGGATCTGATTGAAACATATAAGATTATTAAGGGATTGGACACACTGGAGGCAGGAAGCATGTTCCCGCTGATGGGTGAGTCCAGAACTAGAGGCTACAGTTTAAGAATAAGGGGTAGGCCATTTAGAACAGAGATGCGGGAAAAACTTTTTCACCCAGAGTGGTGGATATGTGGAATGCTCTGCCCCAGAAGGCAGTGGAGGCCAAGTCTCTGGATGCATTCAAGAGAGTTAGATAGAGCTCTTATGGATAGTGGGGTCAAGGGATATGGGGAGAGGGCAGGAACAGGGTACTGATTGTATAAGATCAGCCATGATCACAGTAAATGGCGGTGCTGGCTAGAAGGGCCAAATGGCCTACTCCTGCACCTACTGTCTATTGTCTATCCCAACTAGCCATTTTTACAGTATGGGACGTGTAAAGTGAAAAGCACTTACAATAACAAACTTAAGTCTCTTGTAGCAGTCAGAATTTGTTTCTTTAAATTCTGCAGACTATTGGGTAGTGTATAATATGGCTCCATTAACATAGTCATACCTTTCTTATTCCTCAGTTCTACCCATAACCTCTCACTAAACAAGTTCTCCAGTCTGTCCTCCTGATTGAACACTGGCATGACATTTTCCCTGATCAGTAATACCACTCCCCTCCCTTAATCACCCCCACCCTATCACATCTAAAACAACAGAACCCTGGAATATTGAGCTGTCAGTCCTGCCCCTCCTGAAACCAAAGCTCACTAATGACTACAATATCATAATCCCGTGTGTTGATCCATGCCCCTGAGCCAATCTGTATTTCATACAATACTTGTTGCACTGAAGAATACACAACTCAGAACATTAGTTCCACCATGCTCCATCTTTTGCTTCCTGACTTTTGTCTGACATTTTAACAACATCGTAGGATAGATAAAGGTACAGTGGATGTTGTATATTTGGACTTCCGGAAGGACTTTGACAAGTCACATGAGACTATTTACCAAGATAAGAGCTGATGATATTACAGGAAAGTTACTGGCATGGTTAGAGTATTGGCTGATTGGTAGGAGGCAGGGAGTGGGATTAAAAAGATCCTTTTCTGGTTGGCTGCCAGTGACTAGTGGTGTTCCTCAGGGGTCGATGTTGGGACTGCTTTTTTTTATGTTGCATATCAATGATTTAGATGATGGAATATAAGGCTTTGTTGCCAAGTTTGCAGATGATACAAATATTGGTGGAGGGTTAGGAAGTGTTGAAAAAACAGGTAAGCTGCCGAAGGACTTGGGCAGATTGGGAGAATCAACAAGAAAGTGGCAAATGAAATACAATGTTGGAAAATGCATGGTCATGCACTTTCGTAGCAGAAGTAAATGTGCGGACTATTTTTGAAATGGGGAGAAAATCCATAAATTTGAAATGCGAAGGGACTTGGGAGTCCTTGTGCAGAACAACCTGAAGGTTAACTTGCCGGTAGAGTCAGTGGTGAGGAAAGCAAATGCAATGTTAGCATTCATTTCAAGAGCTCTAGAATACAAGAGCAGGGATGTGATCCTGAAGCTTTATAAAGCACTGGTGAGTCCTCACCTTAAGTATTGTGAACAGCTTTGGGCTCCCTATCTAAGAAAAGATGTGCAGGCATTGGAGAGGATTCAGAGGAGGTTCGCAATGATGATTCCGGGAATGAAAGGGTCATTGTAGAAGGAACATTTGAAAGCTCTGGGTCTACTCGCTGGAATTTAGAAGGATAGGGGGATCTCATTGAGAACATCCAAATGTCGTAAGGCCTAGACATAGTAGATGTGGAAAGGATGTTTTCCATGGTGGGGAGTCTAGGACCAACAGAGCACAGCCCCAGGATAGAGGGGCGTCCATTTCAAACAGAGATGCGGAGAAATTTCTTTAGCCAGAGGTTCGTTTGTGTTCCCTTGTCTTAATCTTCCTGAAGTTCACATTTGGCTCTTCTGTCTTACTGACACTGAGTGCACGGTTGTTGCTGTGACACTATTCAACTAGCTGGCATATCTTGCTCCTGTATACCCTCTCATCTCTATCTGAGATTCTACCAATAAAAGTTGTATCATCAGCAAATTTATAGATGGTACTTGAGCTATACCTAGCCACATGGTCACGGGTATAGAGAGAGTAGAGCAGAAGACTAAGCGTACATGCATACATCCCTGAGGTGTGCTAGTGTTGATCGTCAGCGAGGAGATATTATCACCAATCCACACAGACCGTGGACTTCCAGTTAGGAAGTCAAGAATCCAATTGCAGAGGGAGGTATAGAGGCCCAGGTTCAGTAACTTTTCGATCAGGATTGTGGGAATGATGGTGTTAGAAACGCTGAGCTATAGTCAACAAACAGCATCTTGACTTAGGTGTTTGTATTGTTCAGGTGATCTACGGCTGTGTGAAGAGCCATTCAGATCGTGTCTGCCATAGACCTATAGTTACTTCTAAAAACACAGCAAGCATTTATTCCTCTCCTTTTGTGCAGCTGCTCTCTTCTGCTCATTTCTGGTAACATGACAGCATTGTTTTTAAAAAGTACTTTGGAACAAGTGCTCTTCACCACTTTCAAAAACAATTGACTAATCTTCAGATTATCATTCTTTCCATTGTTCATCATCTTGTTCCTTATTTGTTTTCTCCCTCTTTGTATAGTATCATTGCCATTTTTACATCAAAGTCACATTATAATTGCAAACTATTGCAGAACATATACTACAATCAGTTCGGACACAAGCACAAGAAAGATAAAGGGAATTAAAGAAATTGGTAATGAGGGAAAAAAACAAGGAACACAGATGTGAAAACAATTGTATTATCAGAGGACTAGTTGATCCTAAATGAAAACTGATGCTACTTTGGGTTTATGATTCAAAGCAGTAATTGGGATACAATTGTCAAAATTGGAGAGTAATTTATTTTTTTAAGCTGTTAAGAAATAGAGTCTGTTTTAAATATACTTCAACTGATGAGAAAACACACCTTTGTATTCTTTTAAAAGGTGTTACGCAGATGTGTTAAATGTAGTTTACTCTTTAAAAATTAAGAAACAGGAATTAGATGAAGCTATAAATCATAGTTTTGTAATAATGTGACGTTATCAGACCGGGTAATAAAAAAAATTCAAGAGCAATTTTGAATCCTTGTATGCATAAGTATGTAAACAACAGATGGTGCACTTACTTAAATAGACCACATTTTCAATGGATGAAGGATTTAAAAAAATAGTTACTCACTATGACAAGATCTTATAAAAGTATCCTTGAAAGTTTAAACATTAAATAGAGGTTTGAGATAACACAGGGATAATCCAGAAGTGCTACTGTTTACTTCAGTTACACGTGCTTAGCATTCCAATTGTTTTCAATTGCATTAAAGATGTAATATGTTAGTTTCTGATTGGATGATACCAAGGTAATTATCACCTATTAAGCTGTAAAAATGAGTAAATATACTTTCAAAGCAATTTAGCAATAATCTTTTGTAAAACTATATATGCTCACCCTAAATCCTCTGTGCAGCCGATCTTTCATAACACCAATGAATTCCTTGTAACTTAGTTGGTCATCTTTGTCTACATCAAAGATTTTGAAGACTGTGTTCACCAAATGTGAAGTAAGCTTGAGGCCTGTTGCCACATATACAGCACGCTTAAACTCATCTGCATAATCAAGCCACAGAACAAATTAAAATATAAAACCAACTTTTTGATGATGCCAAGATTTAAGGTGTTGAATTGAAAAAATTAAATATTATAAAATTGATTTCTCTACTGAAAAGCAATTTCTAAAAAAACACAAGGAAAATTAACTCATGTTATATATATTTTATAGATGTTTATACTTCACTTAAAAGTATACTTCATCTTTATAAGTATATTACCATGTCTAAGAAAATAATTTAATGAGCAAATGCTTGTCAAAAATATTTCAAGTGTCTGTGAAGACAGTAATTCGAATCATGATAAATGAAAATTATTTTCAGAAGGCAATATAACTTAATACTCCATTTTTGTTACATAAACAAACAAAATAAATTGATCATCTATCGCCTGCATTCTTCAGAATCAGATTTATTGTTATTGACATATGTCATGAAATTTGTCGTTTTGTGTCAACAGTAGTGTTGATTAGAAAAAATACCATAAGTAATAAGAAGAAATAAAAATAATAAAAACTGCAAAACAGGAATAGTGTGTTAAGTTTTGCAAATCCAAAACATTAAACTAATTGAAAGGAAAAGAAGAGCCGAGAGATGCAAATCTGACTTTACTTTAAGCGAAGCATGTAGGTATCACATGGATGCATGACAACATATGCCATTTATGTACTTTTACAGATAATCCACAGTGCACTATGTAAACAACAAACAAGAGAAAATCTGCAGATGCTGGAAATCGAAATAATACACACAAATTGCTAGTGGAACTCAGGCCTGGAAGTATCTATAGAAAAGAGTACATAGTCGACATTTTGAGCTGAGACTCCTCATCAGGACAGTCTTGTCATAAATAACAAAGACTGCTTAATCATACAATCTATTCATAATATTACATAAATGTTACTGCAATATTAAATACACAACATCCTCCCTGCTTAGCTAAAAACTCCAACTCAACATAGAACGCCTTTCAACTATATACACAGTATGTTATATAATACAACTACTGTACAAACATCCACAGCAAAGGCCTAAAGATTTAATCACTGTGGAGGATTTTTTACTCTTGTGGGATAACTCATTTCCTGACAAGGGAGGTTAATCTGCTTAGCAGTTGAGACTTGAGTCTGTGAAAATGATCTGAGGTTCTGGGCCCTCCTCCATGGTGGTTGTAGGAGTTGACTCTGAAACTGCCAGAAGTAGCTCTGACAGTTCTGGGCATCTTTCCTCTCCTTTTCTCCGACTTCGATCCTTGCTTCTCTTTCAGTCCCGGCTCTTTTTTCTCTCTCATGGCCCTTCTCTCTTTCATGCCTTTCTTTTTCTTGCTCACATTCTTTTTTTCTATCTTTCTACTTTTCAACTTCTGTTCTTTCTTTTTCTTCCTGCTGTTTCTTGTGAGTATCCCTGAATTTGCTAATTTTGTCCTGTTCATCCTCTTCCATTTCCATAGCACTACATCATCATCCTCTTTCTTTTCCTTTTTCTTCTTGGAAGGGTGTATTTAGTTCACTGGAATATTCTCTTAATAATCCCTCTATTGCTCCCTTTATGATCTGATCTCTCCTTTTGGTTTCCTCATTCACATTATCTGACAAATCATGTTTCCATATCTCATTGACTCCTTTTCAGGCCATCCATTCTTTTAGCTGGGATTTGGTCTTTGCACCTACTTTTACAAGCAACTTTTTATCTCTCACTTGAAGTTCATGCAATAACTTTATTGCATGCAGAGTATTATACTCACAAAAGCTGAATGCTCATAGCTTTCCTGAAGTTCCTTGAATTCTCTTTCAGTTTAAAACCAAACCACATTTCGAACTGCCTGATTAACATATCAGAAGATTTCTCAGATTTGTTGCCTACAAAGACTGTTGTAGTTGGACCACTGTATTCCTCACTTTCATGATTTCTCTGGAGCATTGTCTTTTCTTGGTCCAATATGCTTTCCAACCAGAGGCAGAGAGGTTGGCACCAACACTTGTTTGCCCTCGGTTTGACAACAATTCATGATGTGCAGGATGTGGCATCATCTAGTACCCTTCTTAATTTGCTTTCAGTTGACTCCACTACAGGGGATGTGGCATTCAAGTACTTGAAGGATCTCCAATCAAGTTGTAGTTTTCACAGTCAATCATACCTCCACAATGCTGGCCCTTCTGCTTTTACTACATGCAAGCCCAATGTCACTTGTATTTCACTGTTATGAATGTCATTTCTACAGGAGTTACATTTCTTCACTATCTATTCTTATTTGGATATCTGCAGGCTTCAGTTTAGTATCTTTGAAATGCCATTCAGACTCATTTTGTGGAATGACTGAAACAGATGATCCAGTGTTTAATTCCATTTTAATTAATTTACTGTTCACTTCTGGTGTAAGTCATATTGCTTGTCTCTTGTTAATTTTCACATTGTAAATCTCAAGGCTACCCAGTCCTGTGTCACTCTCTTCATTATCAGATTATTCCTCAAAAGTGTGCTGTTTAGTGCTCTTTTTGAAACTGCAAATTGACTTTTTATCTTTTTATCTTCCCTGTGCAGTCCATTTACTGTAAATTCCAGTGTATAGGCCGACCTAGAGCATAGGATGACCTCCCATTTTCAAGGTTAAAAAAGTGACTTTTTCATGTTACCTTTGTATAAGTCGACCCCTTTTGTAGAGGTTTTTGATTTAATCAGAAAAGATCACAAGATCTCACATGCCGGTACTCAGCTTTGCCAGATCTGGAACCTGGAAATTTTGTGAACCAGTACCTGCTAAGAAAACAGGCTTACACATTATAAGCAAATGCTTAATAAATAAATCAGGGAGGGAAGTTTTGGATTTGGTTCCCAATGGTAAAGAATCCTCTGAGATGTAACCCCCGTGAAACCATTTAGCACCCGTCGTAATCTCGTTAAAACATAATACGTGGTGGCGGGATCAATACGTGTACTCAGTATTGAGCTTGCGACCACCATGTACAAAAGATTAAAACGAATGAAATATGATGCTGGCTTCAAGCTGAAGGTTGTTGATTTTGCCAAAGGAACAAATAGTTCTGCAGCTGCTAAGAAGTTTAGTGTAAATGAGAAACAAGTGAGAGAGTGGAGAAAAGCAGAGGACACGCTGAGGGAAATGCCAAAGACGAAATGTACAAACTGCGGAAAAATGTGCCAGTGGCCAGAACTGGAAGAGAAAGTTTTGGAGTGGGTGAATCACTAGTGATCATCTGGATACATTGTTACCAGAGAAATGATTCGAGTTCCAGCGTGAAAATGGGCCGAAAAACACCGTGAGGTCAGCAAAAATTTCAAAGCCGTGTGAAGTTGGTGCACCCAATTTATGAATATGCGTGATCTTGTGTTGAGACAAAAAACAAAGATTGCTCAGAAGTTGTCAAGTGACCTTGAAAATAAGGTTATGGCCTTCCAATCATTTGTAATCAAGCATTGAAAGGCACATTCTTACCCGCTCTCACTGATTGGTAACATGGACGAGACACCAATGTTCTTTGGTTTTGCTGGCAACCTCACTGTCAATCAGAAGGGGGAGAAAACAGTCCTTCTCAAAACAACTGGACCTGAGAAGCAACATTTTACTGTTGTGTTAACGTGTATGGCTGATGGGACCAAACTACCACCAATGGTGATTTTTAAGAGGAAAACATTCTCAAAGAAAGAAAAATTTCCACAGGGTGTTGTTTATGTTCAAGAAGGCAGCTGGATGGACGAAGCGGGTTGCTTGAAAAGGGTTAAAGAGGTGTGGGGTCGACATCCCGAAGGTTTCAGGAAGGAAAAGTCGCTACTTGTCTGGGACATGTTCAAAGCACACTTGTCAGGTGAGACAAAAGCAGCACTGAAAGCTGAAAATATGGACATTGCAGTCATCCCTGGTGGTTTGACGATGGAGATTTGGTAGCCAGGAAAGCTGCAAATGACGATGTCGAAGCAGAAAATCCTTACTATGATATGGTGACAGCCAAAGAATGGGACGCAATTTTCGGAGAGTCAGATAATGAAGAGTGTGAGAGTTTCAAGCTCTGAACGGTTGATGACAACAGTGTGTACAAGTAAATTGAGAAACAGAATGTGTTTTGTTGGTCTTTTCTTTTGTGTAGATTTCATAAGCATTTGTATTTTCTTTTGTATTTGACTCAAAAACAGCCAAAAAAAATACAACCTGTCTTCCATGTATTTGTTTTTCCAAAGTTGGCACCCTCTGTATAAACCAACCCTCTAATTTAGGACCAAAATTTAGGGCCAAATTCTCGGCTTATACAACGGAATTTATGTTGCTCAACAAGCTCTTTATATGTGTCCTCCCTTGTTGCATTTTCTGTAAGTTTCACCTTTAAACCTGAATTAATCTGGTGTATGTGAGCCTCTGCCACAATGGTAACCCTATTTGTTCAGCCAGGCCGTTTTCTGACTTCGACATTGAATTTTCTTCATTCTTCCTTTCATTCTTGACTGCAATTCAATTGTGTCTCACTCTGCTGTTTCCATTGATACAGCAATTACAAATGCATGTTTAAATGTTAGTTGTGCTTCAGTTAGAAGCTGTTTTTGAATGCTTTATTATAATGTTCCACAAACTAAATGATCTTTCAGTGCATCACTAAGCCATCACTGAACTGACAGTGGTCAAACAATCTCTTCAATTCAGCCATGTATGCTGAAATGGCCCTCCCTTCCTTTTGATTCTGCTTATGAAACCTAAAGCATTCTGCAATCAACAAATTTTCAATTTTCCTGCATTACTTTCACAATATCAATAAAGCTTATTTCAGCTGGTTTGGTTGGAGCAGTCAATCTCCAAGTGATTTTCCAGCCAATGCACTCAGCAAAACTGGTATTCGTTTCTTATTAGCCATTCTATTTGATTTAAAATACTGCTGAATCCGCCAGTATCCCAAGCCCACTGCCACGGTTATGTTTTGTAACTCCAAAGTATTAAACTAATTGAAAGGGAAGCAAGAGATCCCAGTGTTGCGAGTCTTAGTTTGTTTTTACTTTAAGTGAGGCGCACATATATCACATGGAGGCATGTACGTATGCGATTCAGATACTTTTACAAATGCCTAAAGTAAACAAGGAATCAAATTAATATATTTAAAATATTACTGAAATATTACATTCACAAAGAGACTATTCAAAGTCTCCTCCTGCTAAGAGTTGGTTTTATACCGTTTCAGTGAAAAGATGTTAATATTTTCAGCTGACATTATCAACAACTTCATTACTATTTCATCCTCTATCTCCAACAATGACAACACGTGCTAATTAATTCTTATTATCAAGAAACGTCCACAAGTAATTTAAAATCTATAATACCTGTGCTTTGAAAATAAACGCTAAGCCTAGCTAACAAGCATTTAACTATGTTTTAAAAGGAGAGGGGGTCAAGGTAAACAATTCCTTATAAACATAGTAGTAAAACAGTAAACCAGGGCTAAAAGCCATTAAAAATGCTTCACTATCCATTATTTAAATAATGCCAGTAGCCTAAACTTTTAAATAATTACACAAAGTGGTCTTTGTTCGTTCAGCATAATCTTTTTAACTCTTAAGCAATTAAGTTGAAAAAAACATAATCAAAATTAATTGTTCCCATATTTTGTGGCTAATTGAAATTAATACAATGGAATAATAGTTTTACTTACCTTGCCCAATTGATCGATTTGCAAAATTATACATTTGCATTGCAATGGCAAAATCCTCCAAGTTATTCAAGAATTGAAAAAATGATCTGAATTCATCAAAAGTGATCCCCTAAAATGCAAATAACTTAAATATCAAGTGAACCATTACAAGACTCAAATAGTTTTTGATGTCAATTAAGAGGCCTTTAATTGTAACTGAATGGGTACTATATTTGATTTATTGTTATGGGTTCCATAATCTAACACTTCATGTGTGATATGACCCAGCAATAGAAGGTTAATACTAGACTCCATGATCACAGAGTGAAAAATTTTTGAAGGTCAGTAAACTTTCTTCCGATTAGATCAAAGGTTTTTTTCAGCTGACCTTTTTGACATAATTCAGTTAAAATAGCACTTAGAAAAATTACTTTTTAATGAGTGCCATGTACTAATTATTTGCTTACAGCATTTGGGAACTTCTAGTGTCAACAAACATCGCCCAATTAGGCTGACCTTTTGGTTTTTGATATCATACATAAGAATTTTTTCATGTCAGACAACACATACCAACCTTCAGAACATTGCACAACACTGTTCACTTTATTTATATGGTTTCAGGTCAAGAAAGGCAATTGAGAGTTCTAAATTGTAACTTACAAGGTAGATAAAAAATAAAGACATAAAATTATTATGAACGGTACTATAATTATTATGAACGGTATTATAAGTATAAGTATTCCAATTAAATCTACCTTCAGCTTTTTAGTGTGCCTAACTAACACAGCAAAAGGGAACAAGGCAAGTAAGAATGTACATTGTTACAAATGGATTAATAACCTAGATATTAAAAACTATTTCCAAAATGCTACATAATATATTAGATACGGATCATATCTCAGTCACTTGAAAATCATTTATAATTTCTACTACTAAATTAATAACCCACATCCAGAACCACAAGTTCAAATTTTACCATAAAAGATGAAATACTAACTATTTTAATATACCGGTAGCTCAAATAAAACATTATATCAGCAATGGTGACCATAAAATAGACTTGTAGACATGAAACCCTTTTGATTGATGAATGTCACTGAGAGAAGACAATTAGCTGTCCAAAATGGTGCACTTGAGGGCAACTTCAGATATTTAAATCTAAGTTAATGCTAGGGGTCCCATGGCATTTAAAAGGTTGGGAACCCCTGCACTAGAGAATATTAAAAAGGGAGGTAATGCAATAACCAAAGTGCAAAACCCATCTCTTGTTATTTAACAAGGTTAGTAAGGAATTACATTCCTTCCATAAGTCGGCCATGATGAGCTCAATGGCCTAATTCTGCTCCTATTTTTTTATATTATTGCAAATAACATTTTGGCCTTGAACAGAATTGGGCTATGTTAACCACAATTAATGAATTATAAAGATGATGAACAGTTGCCTTTTCCTCTGTTAACAATTTTGCGATCCCTGTAATTTTGGGTAGGAGAAATAAAATAATGACCCTGGGAGGTGTGTTAAAGGTAACAATTTAAGAAGGAGTGGTTGGCGAGATAAAATCTTCTTGGGATTAGCTTCTATTATTAATCTTCTTTTTCCTTTACAAGTTATCTATGGAACCCCATATTGGTAGCAGCCCAGATATGAGAATGAGCAATATCTTTCTGGAGAGATAGGACGAGCAGGAATAGAAAGACAAGTTAAAGGACAGCAAAAAATGAAAAGGAAGTAGTAACCTCAAACAGGAAACAATCTGCTGATGCTGGGAATCCAAAGCAACACACACAAAATGCTGGAAGAACTCAGCTGGCCAGGCAGCATCTATGGAAACGAGCAAACAGTTGACATTTTGGGCTGAGACCTTTCATCAGGTCTGGGAAGGAAGAGGGTAGTAACCTGTTGTGGACAAAGATGAGAAGACAGAAGAGAAGAGAAAATCCTGTTGAGTTTGAAGTGACTGACTGGAATAGTAAGGAATAGTAGGATGTCAGTTTAGTGCTATATAATACCATAATAAATATGAATCTAATTCATCTTCTGTGAAGGCCAAGTCTTTATGTATATTTAAGGCAGAGGTTGATAGATTCTTGATTGCTCAGGGCATGAAAGGTTATCGGGTGGGAGATTGGGAGGTAAAATGGATCAGCTATGATGAAATGGCAGAACACTCAATGAGCCAAATGGCCTAATTCTGCTCCTATATCTTAAGGTGCTGCCTCCTTCTGAAGGAGGGATAGAGAGAACTATTTAATATTTAGTGTGACACATTTGACACTCAAAATTGCAATATAGTTTAAATTAAAATTTTGCTTTAATCATAAGTACTAGAAGAACCGTCAACAAGATCAGACCATGAACTTATACATGTTTCTAAACCATTATGAGATAGTTTCCTGTAGAAAATAAACAGATTTTTACAGGTTTTACATTTAACTGCAAACACAACTAAAATATAACAATTTAAAGCAATTACAACTGCTTTCACATTTATCTGTGATATGTTAACTTAATCCTATTATAAACAAAACCAATGGGATAACTCAAAACATCTCAAACCTGAAAGATTACTTGTTACACCAGGAGCATTGATTTGCAAAGATGCATTTACTTACTACAGGATTTTTTCATTGCTGGGATACTCAATTGATAACAGACATTGATTGTCAACAAACGGGGTGATGAGCAATATACTTCACTATACTTCAGGAATCTTTTAAAATGAATCTTTACTTAGTGATAAGGGAGTTTACAAACTATACAGATATAGATAGTTTTTAAATTAAAGGCTTTTAAACAAAATAGAGAATGTATGAAATGCATTAAAATGATATAATCTTCTAGGTTTTGCTTCTACTGATTGAGATATGAATCATTAGAATTAGTATCATGAAACAGTAACATCAGCACACTTTGGTTCGATGTATAATGTCCTAGTAGCACTACTGGAGCCACTTTCCACTTTGTCACAGTATGTCTGTACTCACTCTCTCGAACTTCACTTTACCTCAAGATTCATACACATTTCAAACTCAAAGGCACAATTTTGCCAGTATCATTCTTCCACTTTCCATCGACTTCTGCAACAAGAATATACTTACATTTTGTGGATTTGTCACTTTATTGCAAAATGTCAGCCCTAGCCTCAATGGCAAGGAAATGTGTGGCATCAAGGGCTTACATGATCTAACACTGTCATGAGGGATGAGAGAAGAAAGCAGAACAAGCCCTGCCCTTAAAAACACTGAAATTTACAGTGATCAATGGTTGTTTTGGGTTCAGTCTCTGGCATTCCAAAATGTGGCCCATTTCTCTAACCTCTACGTATAGCATAATACCATCAAGAAGGTGGCTACTTTCATGCAAGCAACTCAGCAAGCAAGATTCCTCCAACAGTAACTCTCAAATATGCACCTACTAAGAAAATCACAGCAGGTGTAAGGGGATATCACTTTCAGTCCCCCTTCTAAGGCAAGGGCACCTTGTTTTTCCTGCTGTTGGGACAAAATCTTGAAACTCCTTTCAGAGCTTAGTTTTACGTACTTTAAGGACTGTAATGAGGGACCTCCACCGTGCCCCTCCCCCAACTGATCTGATCCAACAGTGTTCTCATGGGCAGTAACAGGGCAATCTGGTGAATTTTGCTCTTTCATAAGTATATTTTGCACAGATAGGAAAACCTGATGCCATCTCACCAGGGCCCTATATAATGTGAGCAAAACATATATTTACTCATCCTCAAACACTCTTGCAATGAAAGCTAACATTTCATTTACCTTCCTAATTGCTTGATGCAGCTTAACTTACCATGATTTCTGTACATTATATCCAGGTCCCTTTTAACAGCATCTTTTAATTTTTATAGAGTCATAGAAATGACCAGACATTCAAATGAGTGGTCTCTTAATTTCTCTACAGTTATAATCTATTTTTCAGCATTTTATTCCATTTACCATATCTTTTGGCCATTCAATTAGCAGTCCATATCTTCCAGAACCCACCTGCCTCCTTTTCACATTTCAACCTCCAACTTGCTCATCCAAATCTACACAGATAATGAACTGGAATGCATTACTGATTCCAGCAGCACCTTTCTGGATAACTTTGTTATTCTGCTAACTACATCAAAGTTGTGACAGATTTCTGAAACATTATTTCCCTTTTATGAGTTTATATTGGCTTTGTCCAATCCAACCATTATTTCTAAATGCCATGTTACCATTTTTTAAATAACAGATTCTAGAATTTTCCCTTTGGCTGATATAAATCTAACTGATCTGTCCTCATTTTCTCACTCCTCCTTTGTCATATTGTGGGGGTCCATTTGCTACATTCCAATATGTGGGAATGGTGGAAAATTACAACCAGTGCTTTCACCATCTTTGTCGCCACCTCCTTTAAAAACTTGAAATACAGGAAATCAGATCTTGGGTGGTATAACTAAACATACAATACGAATATGGTTTCAATTTTGTAAATTTTTTGATTGAATAAATTTATCCTATCAAGTCCTATTATATCTAATTTTTTTCTTCCAACCATCCAGAATTGATCAAGCTTTTCTTTTATGGAAAAAAAGGGAATAATATATTTTCATGACTTATTCATGGATAACTGTCTCATGTCTTTTGAACAGTTGTCTAATAAATATAATTTACCTAGATCACATTTTTTCAGATATCTACAGATTAGAAACATTTTGAATATTATTTATCTACTTTTTTGATATCACATCAAACTGAAATTACAGAAAAAAATTTAGGTTTAAACCCTATCAGAAGAGTTTAATAGCAATCATTTTTGATCTGATTACGAAAATACGTCTAGGTACATCTGATAAAATTAAGAATGAATGGGAAAGAGAACAGGTATCTATCCACGGAGAAATGGGAGAAAATTCTCCAACTAGTTAACACTTCTTCAATGTGTGCTAGACAAGCTTTGATACAATTTAAGGTGGTTCATAGGGCCCTTATGTCCAAGGATAAGTTAGCTTGTTTTTATTGCCATATAAATCCTGCCTGTGACAGATGTAAGTCTGAGGTAACTTCCTTGACACATATGTTCTGGTCTTGCCCTCTTTTGGAAAAATACTGGAAAGATATTTTTGATATTATTTCAGCAGTTTTGAGTATTGATTTACAACTTCATCCTATTACTGCAATTTTTGGATTACTAGTGATGGACTCTAGTCAATTATCCCCTTCAGCTTGCTGTTTGATTGCATTTATTATATTAATAGCCAGAAGATCCATTTTATTTAAATGGAAAGATTCTAATCCCGTTACTACAGTTCAATGCTTTTCCCAAACTATAATATGTTTAAACTTGGAAAAAATTAGGAATGGCACTATTGACCCTTAAGTTAAATTTGAAGAAACTTGGAGGCCATTTATTCAACATTTTCATATGATGTTAGTTGACCTTTTCTGAATCCTTCTCATTAACTTTTCGTTTGTGTATAGAGGTGCGGAGTTAATAACAAATAATGATTTTAACCAATGAAACATGGCAGCCCAGTTTTTGTTTTTGTTTTGTTTTTATCTTTTTTTTTAGTTTAGGTGGACCTTTTTTTTTCCCTTTTGTAAAAAAAAATCTTTGAATCTTTTTCATGTTTAGTTACTAAGAGATTGGGAGGCTTAGATTACACATGTTACTCGGAGTCTGTTTCTGTATACGTTAACCGTTATTAATGTAATCCCAATCTCTTTGTTTCATCATTGTTATTTTTATCTACTCGAAACTCAATAAAAAAGATTGAGAAAGAAAGATCTTAGGTGGTTATCAGCTTTCAGAGTTATTAAATTCTATAATTTAATTGTGCCATGAATGGGTAATTTCTTTCAGATATTCATTCATTCTACAGGTCTTCCCCAAGTTGCAATACAGTTTCATTTCTGAGAACTACCTGCAACCCAAACTATTTTGAAGTTGGAGATACACCTATCCAGCAGTATATTTAAGTATATGATAACTAAGGGTGGCATATAGTTAAACCAGGGTACTTAACCATTCAGATTTCTCTGTAAGATGCAATAATATGCCACAACCTGAGTGCACACACAGCAGAGGTTGCCTGCAGCAGATGACAAGTCCATCTTGCCAGTCTCCCAAATGCTTGCCTATACAAACAACTGTACATAAAGTCGGACACTTATAACCTGGGGACGACCTGCAGTTTTGTTGTCATCTACTATTTCCAGAACGTTTACTGTTATTTTCCTTGAAGAAATACACAAATTGTGTAATTTTTCTGCCATTTCCTGTTTCATAAATATAATTGTCTCATGCATTAATTTGCAATGGACCATGTTGACATTTACTTTTTTATATATAATTCCAAAGAAACAGCTGTAGTTTATTCTCATTTTTCTTGGTATGTCATTCACTAATTCTTCCTTCTTCTAGTTTATCAGTTTATTCTCCTTCATTAAATTCTGAAATTTTCCCAATCCCCAGGCTTACTCCCCTTTTGTCAACATTAAAAGCTAGACCTTATCCTAATTATAGCTAGACTACCTTTTGAGTTTTTATGCCTTGAAAGGGATATTTTTTGTTTTTTTTTGTATTTTTAGAATAATTAAACTCTGTTAATTATTTAGTTAATTGTCATTGCTTCTTTATGGTCAAATCTTATGTAGTTTCTCAATCTTCAAGAATGATCTCATACCTAACACTTTGCCTTTTTTTAAACATTAAAGATTCTAATTTCAAACTGAGCTAAATTATTTTCAATCTTTATTCAAAATTCTATTATAAGATTCCTCTTCATTAAAGGCCACTTAACCAAGTTATTAAGTAACCCTTTCTCATTACACATATGATGTTCATTTGAATTTGAAAATATCTTGTCATTTTCATAATGAATTTCATAACCTTTTGTGGCTCCAAGAGTTAACAATGCCAAATGACTTGTCAGATAACTTATGCTATGATTTTACCCTATCTTTTGCTATACCATGAAGTGCGGTAACTACAGCTGCGTTAGTTCTTTTCTCTGAAATAGCTCAACCAAACCTTTTGCCACTAATTTCTTGTGTTCAGCTCTTCCCTGATCTGTTAAAGTTACATTTTGCCTCAATGAAATATCTATGTAAAAAGTGTGATTTAATACAAAGTGTTTTTGACTTGGATCTGAAAGAAAATCTAATTAAAGCAGTGTTATAATTTGTTTCTTATAATCACAAAATAACTATGTATAAATGTTATATTAAAATCAGTTATTCTATACTATTTTGAGAGAAAGTGCTACAGATAACTTGGGAAAGACAAATTACCTTTTCATCAGGAATACTTTGACGAACAGACTCCAGATAATTGCTAGTGTTATCAACATTTGTGTAGCGTAGCAAAGTACGAGCAAAATCTTCTTCACTAATTGTGGTCATTCCTTTGGAGTATGAAAGGAATTCAGTTTCCAAAATTTCAGTTTGTATATTATCCATGAATCTAAAATAGTATTACAATAACAGGCTATGAGAAAAAAAAACAAAGTGTTGTCCAAAGACTTTGCTTGATGTGACACAATAGTGTGAATTACTGAAATCAGCATAATTTTGTACAAGCTATATTTTCCTTCAATTAATGCAATAGTTTTTTCATAAATTGCAAGCACCTTAAAGAGCAATGAAGTTATATTCTACAGTACATTTATATTTTGCAAATCTATTAACTAGAAATATAAAATGCAACTTCAATATAAAACAAGGTTGTATTTCAGCCTTATTCTAATTAACAGTAACATAGAATAATAGCCTTATAATAATAGAATAATTCTCCTTTAAACACAGGCTAGCAAACAGGACCCATGTAATTCATGAAAACATTATTTTTATTTTTATGAGAAAAGGATAAAACCCAAAATAGCAATGATTTGATCAGAAATATTGTAGGAATTTATTTCAGATAATTTCTTTTTGCAGTTGATGATAAACTACTCTGCCATAAGTTTCTTCATCGTCAGCAATCTAAAACCCTAATATTCCGCTTTAAATTCCTGTGACAAATTTCTGACCAGAAATGGAATTGCACAAATGGGAAGGAACGCTGAATATTGTTTCATTTCAGATTGTCCCAAAGTAATCTGCAGCAAATTAGATTTGCTTAAAATTCACTTAGAATGCATACCCACAGTTTGGAGGCAAGGCTTAAATTACTTTACTGGAGTAGTCTGGGATAAGAGGAAAGTTGTTGTAAATTATGTAGGATTTTGATGGAATAAGTAAAGTTCTAGATGGGAGAAGATGTAATATATTAAATGGTGAGCTGGGAAGTAGGAGAATTCTAGTCATTCTGAGCACTATTATACTACAGAATAGGATTTTATTGGAAGTGTTGAGGAAAACATTAATATAAATGTATTCATTTACATCTTATAAAATCTAGGAATACCTAGATACACAATATACTGTATCAGCAATTGATTTTGGATAGCTAAGGGTGCATGGACTGAATGATTTAAGATCTATTCTAAACTTCTAAAATGCTAATTTGGTTTCTTTAATAAAATTATATTTTTTGACTGGTCTATGGGAAAATGTAATGATTTTCTTAATGGACTGGAAGATTTCACAGATTCCTCTTCTAGCACTGCATCTCTGTGCAACAGTGGATGCTATGACGCTGCATTTAAAAATTCTGCCTGCTAGACTCATTTTTCTTAATCAACACAAGAAACACAATTCAAAATTATATCTGGTTGGATCTTCTATAAGTTTTCTATTAGTGGCTACTGCAAATCTTATCACTTCATCTATCTAATAGCCAATCATATGCATCCGCTGTTATTCTGGCAATTTCTAACTTTTTCTAACTGGAGGACTGATTCATTTTGTTCACTTTCCTATTCTCAAACCCCAATGATCTTAGCAATAGAGAAGTTTATCCAGAATAACTCTCAACAGTTTCAAAGTACTTAATGATATATGTATCACTTTAGATTGAGTATATTTTAACTAATTCCCACAAATGTTTCTCTGAAAAATATATAGAATTCATCAAAAGACTACCCCAATTAGGGGAAATTGCTAAAATAGAAGTTGGCTAATCAGTATTTTATGCTTAGCATTTTTATAACACACATCAATTTAATCAAATTAATACAAATTTTAATTAGTGACTTACTTGTAAAAGTCATCAAAATTCAGCTCAGCCTTTCCTTTTCTTCCAAAAAAGTGCACAAGTAGTGTAGTATCTACAAGAAAACTTTGCACTGCTTGCTGTAATAAAACAAACATAGCTATTTCAATAATGAACTATCGCTGCTTAAAAATGACAGAAATAACTCTGACTATGGATGGAAGCGTCCACAGAAGAAGTATGGCTGTAGATTGGAGTTTCAAGTGTGTTTAAGGAAACGGGGTTTTAAACTCCCAATACCGACTATCTTGCTGGCAAATGTGCAGTCTCTGGTGAATGCAGCGAATCAGATCGATGGCTCAGATCAGATCAGATCACACCATCACGATAGATCTATAGAGTCTCTCAAAAGCAGAGGTGGAGGAGTATGCCTTATGAACAACTCTTATGGTGCAGAAATATATCAGTACTTTCCCAATTCTGCTCACCAGACCTGGAATATCTAGCAGTAAAGTGCCTTCCTTTTTACCTACCACGGAATTTCTCTAGGGTCATCTTGGAGGCAGTATACATTCCACCTCAGGCCAATGTCAATCAAGCTTTAGATGATCTGAACAATGGGATCAACATGCATGAAAAACAGCGCATCCTAACACTTCACCATTGTTTTGGGAGATTTAAACCAGGCCAGTCTGAAAAAAATCACTAAACAATTACCATCAACAGATCACTGCAATACCAGAGGAAACAACACACTGGACCTTTGCTACACCACCATCAAGAATGCCTATCCACGCCATCACTTTGGGAAGTCTGATCACCTGGCTGTACTTCTACTCCTTCAGTATAGACAGAGACTGAAGACTGCAACACCAGCAGTGAGGACCAAGAAGGTATGGACAAAGGAAGCACAAGAGCATCTACAGGACTGCTTTGAATTGGTGGACTGCACTGTATTCAAGGATTCATCTTTGAACCTGGATGAGTATGCTGCAGTTGTAACCGACTTCATTAGTATCTGTGTGGATGAGTGTGTGTCTTCAAAAACACTGCATGTTCACAAACCAAAAGCCATGGATGAACTAGGAGGTACGTCGTCTGCTGAAGGCTAGATCTGTGGCATTCAGGTCTGGCGATCCAGACTTGAATGCCACAGGTATGATCTGTGAAGGGCTATTTCAAGGGTGAAGAGACTCTGGCAAGGCCTGCAAGACATTACTTCCCACAAAGTGAAACCCAATAGCATGAATGGCAGCGATGCTTCACTACCAGATGAACTCAATGCCTTCTATGCCCGCTATGAAAGGAAGAATATAACTATAGCTGTGAAGATCCCTGCTGCATCTGATGACCCTGTGATCTCTGTCTCAGAGGCTGATGTTAGACTCTTTAAAGAAAGTGAACCCTCGCAAGCCAAGGTCCTGATGGAAGGACAGGAATGGTTACTTCAAGTGCCGGGTTTTAGATGTTTCAGGAAGGACAGGGAGGAAGGCAAAAGAGGTAGGGGTGTGGCACTATTGATTAGAGATAGTGTCAAGGCTGCAGAAAAAGTGGACGTCATGGAGGGACTGTCTATGAAGTCTCTGTGGGTGGAGATTAGGAAGAAGTCAATAACTTTACTGGGTGTTTTTATAGGCCGCCCAATATTAACAGGGATATCAAAGAGCAGATAGGGAAAATATCCTGGAAAGGTGTAATAATAAGAGTTGTTGTGATGGGAGATTTTAGTTTCCGAAACATAGATTGGCATCTCCCTCGAGCTAGGGGTTTAGATGGGCTGGAGATTTTAATTTCCCAAATATAGTTTGGCATCTCCATAGAGCAAGGGGTTTAGAGGGGTGCAGTTTGTTAGGTGTGTTCAGGAAGGTTTCTCAACACAATATGTAGATAAACCTACAAGAGGAGAGGCTGTACTTGATTTGGTATTGGGAAATGACCTTGGTCAGGAGTCAGATCTCTCAGTGGGAGAGCATTTAGGAGATAGTGATCATAATTCTATCTCCTTTACCATAGCATTGGACAGAGACAGGAACAGACAAGTTAGAAAAGCGTTTAATTGGAGTAAGGGGAATTATGAGGCTATCAGGAAGCTTAAATTGGAAACAGATGTTCTCAAGGAAAAGTACATTAGAAATGTGGCAAATGTTCAGAGAATATTTGTATGAAGTTCTGCATAGGTACGTTCCAATGAGACAGGGAAGTTATGGTAGGGTGCAGGAAACATGGTGTACAAAAGCTGTAATAAATCTGGTCAAGAAGAAAAGCTTAAAAAAGGTTCAGAGAGCTAGATCATGTTAGAGATCTAGAAGATTATAAGGCTAACAGGAAGGAGCTTAGAAGGAAATTAGGAGAGTCAGAAGGGGCCATGAGAAGGGGGACATCATGTGATGACGTAGGATCGAGACGTGGAAATCCAGCTCTCCTGTAAAAACTGATAAAACAAAGTTTAAGTGAAGAACAGTTAATAAATACCTTCTAGAAATTACTTATAAACAATTCAGGACTATCTTTAGATATGCCTCCTAACCAGATATAGAAGAGAATTACTACTTTGAAGACAACGCGAGTTGGCAGGGAAAGAGGCCCGGACATTTTGGCAGAACCTCTTACTCAAGTTGGATCTCTTCCTGGCGAAGTACATGTCGCCTCCGATGGTGCAAGGCAGGAGGCTGCGGCAATATCAACGGTCTCTAAGAAGAAACAGCGGGAGCTGCGCATGCCTGAAGAAACGAGTATGCACAAACAGGTGCAAACAAAACTACGAGTTCCAACTGTGACTGGAAGTGAAAATGAAGGTGAATCGGAAGTAGAATCAGACTCTCTGGAAAACACAGATGAAGAAGAAGAAGAAGAACAGGAGGAAATTAAAGGTGGAAAACTTTCTGGAGACACAAGTAAAGTCCTGATACAAATAATACATGAATTAAAAGTAATAAAAACAGATATCAGAAATGTGAAGATTACGCTTGATAAGGTGGTGGAAAAACAAAAGAAAATGGACAAAAAAGTTAAAAAGTTGGAAGAAAAAATGGGAGACAACACTGAAAGAATGGACAAGATGGAAGAAAATATCCTTGCCTGGACATCAGAAAGAAAACAGTTGTTGGAAAAAGTAGATGTGCTCGAAAATTTCAGCAGACGATACAATATTAAGATTGTTGGTCTTAAAGAAGGTATAGAGGGAGAAGATTCAATAAAATTCTTTCAAAAATGGATTCCGGAAATCTTGGAAATGGAAGAGGGAAGTCAGTTAATTGAAATCAAAAGGGCTCATAGAGCTTTAAGACCAAAGCCCCACCAAGATCAAAATCCACGATCAATCTTGATAAAATGTTTAAGATATCAAGATAAAGAAAAGATCTTGAAGGCAGCTGCTCAAGGTGCCAGAAAGAGAAATGGGCCATTGATGATAGAAGGGAAGAGAGTTCTTTTTTATCCTGATATAAGTTACGACCTTTTGAAGAGGCGGAAGGAATTTAATTCAGTGATAAAAATCTTATGGGAAAAGGGTTATATTGAGCTACCCAGCAACACTGATAATTTTTTGGATGACAAAGAAAGAAGATTTTTTACTGATCATCAGAAAGCGGAGGAGTTTGTACAAGAACTTCCTAATATTCGCAAGATGTGGTAAACAATTATGGAAATGAAATGGATTAAAGATGAAGATTGAGATAGGGATCGGATTTGATGGACATTTATGAGTAGAAGAATATACAAATATACTTTAAGAATATGATAGAAGGGGAACAAGATAAAAAATTGAGGAATATTAATTGGGAGTAGGTTAATTTTTTTTCTTCTTCATTTATATATATCTTTTTTTTGTTACGGGGGAGCTGGAGGAGCTTCTGATCGATTGCTGCGGGATTCACGTGTGTAATCATGGCGATTGCCATGACCCATAAAACGGAGGGGGGTAGTGTTGTGTTTCTATTCATTCACAACATTAGTGGGGGGGTATTTTGTTATTTTTTTTCTTTACTATCTATCTTTCTTCTATTTTTCTTTTTTTTTGCCTGGATGATTGGGGGGGGGGGACACATAGCAACATGGAGAATTTTAAAGAGATTCCCCAAGGTATTATGAATGACTAATTTACTCAATTTTTTAAATTTTAATGTTAATGGGCTTAATGGACCTGTGAAAAGAAAAAGAATTTTAACATATATTAAGAAAATGAAAGGAGATATAGCTTTTTTTGTAGGAAACACATTTAACAGAGACAGAACATCAGAAATTAAAGAGAGATTGGGTTGGAAGTGTTATTGCAACTTCATTTAATTCAAAGTCAACGGGAGTTGCAATTTTGGTTAATAAAACCTTACCAATTAAAATACAAAATGTACTAATTGATTATGTGGGGAAATATGTGATTATAATTTGTCAAATCTTTTCGGAATTATGGACTCTTATGAACATTTATTCACCAAATGAAAATGATGCAAAATTCATACAAGAAGTTTTTTTTGAATTTGGCCGATGCACATAATAAAATATTAATAGGTGGAGATTTTAATTTTTGTTTAGACCCGGTTCTAGATAGGTCAGCTAAGGCGGTTATAAAATCAAAAGTAATAAAGCTAACTTTATCATTGATGAAAGACTTAAATTTGATTGATGTATAGAGAAGAATTAATCCAAGAGAAAGAGATTATTCATTTTATTCAAATAGATATAAAACTTATTCAAGGATTGATTTTTTTCTATTATCAATGAATATTCAGGATAGAGTGAAAAGTGTGGAATATAAAGTGAGAATACTGTCAGATCATTCCGCCTTGATAATGATGGATAAGGAGGAATTGATTTACAGATGGAGATTTAATTCAATTTTACTAAAATGTCAAGATTTTTGTGATTTTATGAATAAACAGATCCAATTTTTTTTTGATACAAACTCATATTCAGTTGATGATAAATTTATAGTATGGGAAGCAATGAAAGCATATTTGAGGGGTCAGATAATAAGCTATACTTTTAAAATTAAGAAGGAATATATGGTAGAAATAGATCAATTAGAAAAAGAGATTACAAAATTTGAAAAAGAATCCCAAAGATATATGACAGAAGAAAAACGAAGACAACTTGTCAATAAGAAGCTACAATATAATACCCTCCAGACATATCGAACAGAAAATGTAATTATGAGAACTAAACAGAGATATTATGAATTAGTTGAAAGATCACACAAGATTCTTGCTTGGCAGTTGAAAACAGAGCAGGCTTCCAAAACAATAAATGCATTTAGAACAACTGCAAATAAAATTACTTATAAACCTTTAGAAATTAATGAAACTTTAAAAAAAATTTACTCTGAATTATATCAATCAGAATCACAAAATGAGGTTGCTGAGATAGAATTTTTTTTTATCACAAATAACTCTTCCAAAATTGAATTCGGAAGAACAGAAAGGATTAGATATGCCCTTTATATTAAAAGAGGTTGAAGAAGCTCTAGGATCACTCCAGAGTAACAAATCTCCAGGAGAAGACAGTTTTCCGCCTGAATTTTATAAAAAATTTAAAGATTTATTAATCCCTCCCTTTATGGAGTTAATATATCAAGCAGAAAGAACACATAAACTTCCACAATCTTTTTCGACAGCGATCTTAATAGTTTTGCCAAAAAAAGATAAAGATCCTTTAAAACCAACATCATATAGGCCTATCTCTTTGTTGAATATGGATTATAAAATAATAGCAAAAATTTTATCTGCTAGATTATCTAAATATTTACCAAAATTAATACATATGGATCAAACAGGCTTTATTAAAAATAGACAATCGGCAGATAATGTAACTCGGTTACTTAGCATAATTCATCTGGCACAAAAGGAGGAAATGAGTGTGGCAGTTGCTTTGGATGCAGAAAAAGCATTTGACAGATTGGAATGGGACTTTTTATTTAAGGTATTGGAAAAATATGGGTTAGGAAAATCTTTTATAAAATGGATTAATACCTTATATACTAGTCCCAAAGGTAACGTAGTGACAAGTGGTCAAATTTCAATATCATTCCAGTTAACAAGGTCAACTAGACAAGGCTATCCATTATCACCTGCCCTATTTGTATTTGTGATAGAACCATTAGCTGAATTAATTAGAACGGATCTCGATATTGTGGGCTTCAGAGTTAACCAGGAGGAATATAAGATTAATTTATTTGCTGATGATGTTCTGATTTATTTAACAAATCCATTGCATTCATTGCATAAATTATCTTTTAGATTGGAAGAATATGGGAAAATAACAGGGTATAAAGTACACTAGGATAAAGTGAAATTTTACCCCTTACTAAAGGAGATTATAGTCAATGTCAATTAGTAACTCAATTTAGATGGCCGACAAATGGTATAAAATATTTAGGTATAAGAGTCGATAATGATATAAAGAATTTATATAAATTAAATTATTTGCCATTATTGAAAAAGATACAAGAAGATCTTGATAAATGGATGATGTTACCAATAACATTAGTAGGTAGAGTTACTACTGTAAAAATGAATATATTTCCTAGATTACAATATTTATTCCAAACATTACCGATACAACTGCCCCAGAAGTTTTTTCAAGAGTTGAATAAATGTGTGAGGAAGTTTTTTTGGAAAGGTAAGATGTCAAGAATATCGTTGGAAAATTGACATGTAAATTTGACCTAGGAGGGTTACAACTCCCAAATTTTAAGAATTATTATAAAGCATATCAACTTAGATTTATTGCATCTTTTTATGATGAAGAAAAACTGGCATGGATTAGAATAGAGTTAGATAAGATAGGAGAAAATATACCAGAAGATTTTATATATAAATGGGAATCCAAATAGATATGGGAAAAGAAAGAATCTCTTATATTTAAACATTTGATTGATTTATGGAATAAAGTAAATGTGAATGATGAGATAAAGAAATCTTTATTAGCAAAAAGAACCCTAATTCAAAATAGACCTATTCATTTTACAATGGATAATCAACTTTTATATAACTGGTTTCAAAAAGGGATCAGATATATAGGTGACTGTTTTGAAGGAGGTATATTGATGTCGTTTGATCAATTAAAGAATAAATATAAAATATCAAATAACACTCTTTTCTGTTATTTTCAATTAAAGCCCTATTTAAGACTTAAACTGGGTCAAACAATGTTAATGCCAAAACCTAATGAAATAGAAACTTTAATTCAAAAAGGAAAAATTAAAAAATTTACATCTTGTATGTATACTTTGATTTAAAAACAGACAATTAAACCAGGAATTCATAAGTCAAGACAAAAATGGGAAACTGATTTGAATATTAAAATTGATTAAAAAAAATTGGTCGACTATGTCTTGATAGTATGACAAATACAATAAATGTCCGACTTAGATTAGTACCATACAATTTTTTACATCAATTATATATTACACCACAAAAAATAAATAGATTAAACACAAATTTATCTGACCAATGTTTCCGATGTAATCAAGAAACCGGTACTTTTTTACAGTCTACTTGGTCTTGTTTTAAAATTCAACCTTTTTGGATAAACCTAAGACTTTTACTGGAACAAATTATTGGAATACAACTTCCACATAGCCCAATATTATTTTTATTAGGCGATATTGAAGGGATAATACCGAAACCTAAATTGAATAAATATCAGAAAAATTTATAAAAATTGCATTGGCAGTAGCCAAAAAAGCTATTGCAGTTACTTGGAAATCAGATTAATACTTAACTATGGATCGTTGGAATAATGAAATATATAGCTACATTCAACGAAAAAATTACTTATAATTTAAGAAATGCATATATTTTTGAAAATTTGGCACCCCTATCTACAAAAGATATGATTAAATACATAGGTCCTTTGAAGATATAATTATTAGTTATTTGGGAAAAAAAAGATATATACTAAAGTTATTTTGAACTCCATGGAACATGTGGGGATCCTCCGATATCCAGGCAATCCTCCTTTCTTAATTCTTTCTTTCGTTTTCCTTTTTTTTAGACAGGGATGTTAAGGGGGAAAAGATTAAGGGGAGGGGGAGGGCTAATATTAATTTTCATTACTCTATCATTCTATTCACTGTATGTAATTCTCTTAAAATTTAATTAAAAATATATTTAAAAAAAGAAAAGCTTACAAAAGGTTCAGAGAGCTAGGTAATGTTAGAGATCTAGAAGATTATAAGGCTAACAGGAAGGAGCTTAAGAAGGAGATTAGGAGAGCCAGAAGGGGCCATGAGAAGGTCTTGGCGGGCAGGATTAAGGAAAACTCCAAGGCATTCTACAAGTATGTGAAGAACAGGAGGATAAGATGTGAAAGAATAGGACCTATCAAATTTCACAGTGGGTAAGTGTGTATGGAACCAGAGGAAATAGCAAATGTACTTAATGAATATTTTACTTCAGTATTCACTATGGAAAAGCTCTTGGTGATAATAGTGACGACCTGCAGCAGATTGAAAAGCTCAAGCATGTAGATATTAAGAAAGAGGATGTGCTGGAGCTTTGGAAAGCATCAAGTTGGTTAAGTCGCCGGGCCCAGATGAGATGTAACCCAGACGACTGTGGGAGGCGAAGGAGGAGATTACTGAGCCTCTGGCGATGATCTTTGCATCATCAACACGGATGGGAAAGGTTCCAGAGGATTGGACGGTTGTGAATGTTGTTCCTTTATTCAACAAAGGGAGTAGAGATAAACCAGGAAATTATAGACCAGTGAGTCTTAACTCAGTGGTTGGTAAGTTGATGGAGAAGACCCTGAGAGGCAGGATTTATGAACATTTGGAGAGGTATAATATGCTAAGGAATAGTCAGCATGGTTTTCTCAAGGGCAGTTCGTGCCTTATGAGCCTGATTGAATTTTTGAGGATGTGACTAAACACATTGATGAAGGAAGAGCAGTAGATGCAGTGTTTACAGATTTCAGCAAGGCATTTGATAAGGTACTTCATGCAAGGCTTATTGAAAAAGTAAGGAGTCATGGGATTCAAGGGGACATTGCTTTGTGGACCGAGAACTGGTTTGCCCACAGAAGGCAAAGAGTGGTTGTAGACGGGTCATATTCTGCATGGAGGTTGGTCACCAGTGGAGTGCCTCAGGGATCTGTTCCGGAACCTTTATAGAACCATAGAACATTACAACACAGAAACAAGCTTTTTGGCCCTTCTTGGCTGTGCCGAACCTTTTATAAATGACCTGGATGAGGAAGTGCAGGGATGGGTTCTTAAGTTTGCTGATGACACTAAGGTTGGAGGTGTTGTGGATAGTTTGGAGGGCTGTCAGAGATTACAGCCGGACATTGATAGGATGCCAAACTGGGCTGAGAAGTGGCGGATGGAGTTCAACCCAGATAGGTGTGAAGTGATTCATTTTGGTAGGTCAAATATGATGGCAGAATATAGTATTAATGGTAAGACTCATGGCAGCATTGAGGATCAGAGGGATCTTGGGGTCCGAGTCTATAGGACGCTCAAAGCAGCTGCGCAGGTTGACTCAGTGGTTAAGAAAGCAAACGGTGTATTGGCCTTCATTAATCGTGGAATTGAATTTAGGAGCTGAGAGGTAATGTTGCAGCAATACAGGACCCTGGTCAGACCCCACTTGGAGAACTGTGTTCAGTTTTGGTTGCCTCACTACAGTAAGGATGTGGAAGCCATAGAAAGGCTGCAGAGGAAATTTACAAGGATGTTGCCTGGTTTGGGGAGCATGTCTTATGATGATAACTCGGCCTTTTCTCCTTGGAGTGACGGAGGATGAGAGGTTACCTGATAGAGGTGTATAAGATGTTGAGAGGTGTTGATCATGTGGATAGTCAGAGGCCTTTTCCCAGGGCTGAAATGGCTGCCACACGAGGACACAGGTTTAAGGTGCTGGGGAGTAGGTACAGAGGGGATGTCAGGGGTAAGTTTTTTTACTCAGAGAGTGGTGACTGCGTGGAATGGGCTGTCGGCAAAGGTGGGTGGAGGTGGATACAATAGGGTCTTTTAAGAGACTTTTGGATAGGTACATGGAGCTTAGAAAAATAGAGGGCTATAGGTAAACTATAGGTAATTTCTAGGGTAGGGACATTTCGGCACAAGCTTGTGGGCTGAAGGGCCTGTATTGTGCTGTATCTTTTCTATGTTTTCTGTGTTTCTATGTAACTGGCAAGGCTCTGAAAATCTGTGCCAACCAACTGGTGGGAGTACTCAAGGACATTTTCAGCCTCTCACTGCTACGGGTGGAAATTCTGACTTGCTTCAAAAAGGCAATAATATACCAGCGCCTAAGAAGAATTATGTGAGCTGCCGTAATGACCGTTGCCCAGTAGCACTCAGATCAACAGTGATGAAATGCTTTGAGACGTTGGTCATGGCTAGACTGACTCAGCAAGGACCTGGACCCCTTGCAATTTGCCTATCGCCACAATAGGTTAACGGCAGATGCAATCTCAATGGTTCTCCACGTGGCTTTAGGCCACCTGGACAACACAAACACCCATGTCAGGGAGCTGTTCATCGAATATAGCTCAGCATTTAATACCATCGTTTGCACAATCCTGAATCAGAGGTTGCAGAACCTGGGCCTCTGTGCCTCCCTCTGCAATTGGATTCTCCACTTCCTAAACGGAAGACCACAACTGTGTGGATTAGTGATAACATCTCCTCCTCATTGACAATCAACACTGGTGCACCTCAGGGGTGTGTGCTTTGCCTACTGCTCTACTCTCTATATGCCTATGACTGTGTGGCTAGGCGTAGCTCAAATAACCATATAACATATAACAATCACAGCACGGAAACAGGCCATCTCGGCACTCCTAGTCCGTGCCGAACTCTTAATCTCACCTAGTCCCACCTACCCGCACTCAGCCCATAACCCTCCACTCCTTTTCTGTCCATATACCTATCCAATTTTACCTTAAATGACACAACTGAACTGGCCTCTACTACCTACAGGAAGCTCATTCCACACAGCTATCACTCTCTGAGTAAAGAAATACCCCCTCATGTTTCCCTTAAACTTCTGCCCCCTAACTCTCAAATCATGTCCTCTCGTTTGAATCTCCCCTACTCTCAATGGAAACAGCCTATTCACGTCAACTCTATCTATCCCTCACAAAATTTTAAATACCTTGATCAAATCCCCCCTCAACCTTCTACGCTCCAATGAATAGAGACCTAACTTGTTCAACCTTTCTCTGTAACTTAAGTGCTGAAACCCAGGTAACATCCTAGTAAATCGTCTCTGCACTCTCTCTAATTTATTGATATCTTTCCTATAATTCGGTGACCAGAACTGCACACAATATTCTAAATTTGGCCTTACCAATGCCTTGTACAATTTTAACATTACATTCCAACTTCTGTACTCGATGCTTTGATTTATAAAGGCCAGCGTTCCAAAAGCCTTCTTCACCACCCTATCTACATGAGACTCCACCTTCAGGGAACTATGCACTGTTATTCCTAGATCTCTCTGTTCCTCTGCATTCCTCAATGCCCTACCATTTACCCTGTATGTTCTATTTGGATTATTCCTGCCAAAATGTAGAACCTCACATTTCTCAGCATTAAACTCCATCTGCCAACGTTCAGCCCATTCTTCTAACCGGCATAAATCTCCCTGAAAGCTTTGAAAACCCACCTCATTATCCACAACACCTCCTACCTTAGTACATCGGCATACTTGCTAATTCAATTTACCACCCCATCATCCAGATCACTTATGTATATTACAAACAACATTGGGCCCAAAACAGATCCCTGAAGCACCCCGCTAGTCACCGGCCTCCATCCCGATAAACAATTATCCACCACTACTTTCTGGCATCTCCCATCTAGCCACTGTTGAATCCATTTTATTACTCCAGCATTAATACCTAACGACTGAACCTTCTTAACTAACCTTCCATGTGGAACTTTGTCAAAGGCTTTGCTGAAGTCCATATAGACTACATCCACTGCCTTACCCTCGTCAACATTCCTCATAACTTCTTCAAAAAATTCAATAAGGTTTGTCAAACCTTATCAAATACCAAACCTGTCAAATACCATCTATAAATTTGCTGATGATACAACCATTGTTGGTAAAATCTCAGGTGGTGACGACAGGGCATACAGGAGTGAGATATGCCAACTAATGAATAAGATGATGAGAGGCATTGATCGTATGGATAGTCAGAGGCTTTTTTCCAGGCTGAAATGGCTATCACAAGAGGGCACAGTTTAAAGGTGCTTAGAAGAGGTACAGGTGAGATGTCAGGAGTAAGTTCTTTATGCAGAGAGTAGTGAGTGCGTGGAATGGACTGCCAACGATGGTGGTGGAGTTGGATATGATTGGATCTTTTAAGAGACTCCTGGACAGGGCTATGGGGAACCCTTGGTAACTTCTCAAGTAAGTACATGTTCAGCACAGCATTGTGGGCCAAAGGGCCTGTATTGTGCTGTAGCTTTTCTATGTTTTTAGTGGAGTGGTGTCCCAGCAAAATCCTGACACTCAATGTAAGATGAAAGTGCTGGTTGTGGTCTTTCAGAAGGGTAAGACGAAGGAACACATACCAATCCTCATAGAGGGATCAGAAGTGGAGAGAGTGAACAGTTTCAAGTTCCTGGGTGTCAAGATCTCTGAGGATCTAATCTGGTCCCAACATATAGATGCAGTTATAAAGAAGGTAAGACAGCTGCTGTACTTTATTAGGGGTTTGAAGAGATTTGACATATCAACAAATACACTAATAAACTTCTATAGTCGTACCGTGGAGAGCATTCTGACAAGCTGCATCACTGTCTGGTATGGAGGGGCTACTGCACAGGACTGAAAGAAGCTGCAGAGGGTTGTAAATTTAGTCAGCTCCATCTTGGGTACTAGCCTACAAAGTACCCAGGACACCTTCAAGGAGTGATGTCTCAGAAAGCCAGTCCATTACTAAGGATGTCCAGCACCCAGGGCATGCCCTTTTCTCACTGATACCATCAGGTAGGAGGTACAGAAACTTGAAGGCACACACTCAGTGATTCAGAAACAGCTTCTTCCCCTCAGCCATCTGATTCCAAAATGGACACTGAACCCTTGGACACTACCTCACTTTTAAAAATATACAGTACTTCTGATTTTTGCAAGATTTTAAAATCTATTCAATATACATATACTGTACAAAGTATACTGAATAAGATTTACTTATTTAGAACCATAGAACATTATAGCACAGAAACAGGCCCTTTGGCCTTTCTTGGCTGTGCCGAACCATTTTTCTGCCAAGTCCCACTGATGCATCCAGACCATATCCCTCTACACTTCTCATCTATGTATCTGTCCAAGTTTTTCTTAAGTGTTAAAAGTGAGCCTGCATTTACAACTTCATCTGGCGGCTCATTCCACACTCCCACCATTCTCTCTGTGAAGAAGCCCACCCCTAATGTTCCCTTTAAATTTTCCCCCTTCACCCTCAACCCATTTCCTTTGGTGTTTTTCTTCCCTAGCCTCAGTGGAAAAAGCCTGCTTGCATTCACTCTATCTATACCCATCATAATTTTATATATCTCTATCAAATCTCCCCTCATTCTTCTAAGCTCCAGGGAATAAAGTCCTAAGCTATTCAACCTTTCTCTGTAACTCAGTTTCTCAAGTCCCGGTAACATCCTTGTAAACCTTCTGTGCACTGTTTCAACCTTATTAATATCCTTCCTGTAATTATTTATTTATTTTTCTTCTATATTATGTATTGCATTGAACTGCTGCTACTAAGTTAACAAACTTCATGTCAAATGCTGGTGATAATAAACCAGATTCTTCTGATTCTGAGATGGTTTCAAAGTTTTCTGATTTTAGCATTAATCTACTTGCAAGCTAAATCTCTTCCTAAAATAATTTCTTGTGAAGAAAACACTTCTTGAAATCTTAAATGTATAAAGCAAATAACGTGTTGTAAAATATTGTTCTCATATTTGTGGTTTATTTGTAGCAACTCTTCCATTCTCATTCATAGCTTGCCTCACCAGCAACTGTCTACATCTCCAGCATCCATTGTATTATACTATCTTCCTGCTTTTAGTGATAAGGGTATTAAAACTCTGAACTCCTCCTCGCTAGCATTTACTATTTGCTCAGGTGTTCTTCCATTTATACCTTTATTACAATAAAATTAATACTGTTTTACATTCTTTCAAATATCCAGGTTTCTGCATTTCCATAAACTTACTGCTATATCTAGTGATACCAGAGAATACAGTACAAGAAAAGTTGAGTGTTTTGGATAGCTAAACCTTGGTTTCTCTTGAAATCCTTCAACAGTTAATTCAACCATTTCCTTATACACTGTGCCTATAAAAAGCATTCACCCCCTTGGAAGTTCTTATGTTTTATTGTTTTACGACATTGAATGACAGTATATTTAATTTGGCTTTTTTGACACTGATCAATAGAAAAAGACCCTTTCGTGTCAAACTGAAAACAGATCTCTACAAAGTGATCTAAATTAATTACAAATCCAAAACACAAAATAATTGACTGCATAAGTATTCCCCACCCCCCCTTAATATGATACACCAAATCATCACTGGTGCAACCAACTGGTTTTTGAAGTCACATAATTTGTTAAATGGAAATCTGTTTTTGGAGATTTGTGTGCAGTCAAGGTGTTTCAATTGATTGTAGTTGAACACACCCGCATCTGGAACGTCCAACTGCTGGTGCATTAGTATCCAGGCAAAAATTACACCATGAAGACAAAAGAACACTCCAAGCAATGCCACAGAAAGGTTATTGAAAAGCACAAGTCAGGAGATGGATGCAAGAACATTTCCAAGTCACTGAATATCCCTTGGAGTACAGTTAAATTAATCATCAAGAAATAGAAAGAATATGGCACAGCTGTAAATCTGCTTGAAGCAGGCCATCCTCAAAAACTGAGTGACCGTACAAGAAGGGAACTAGTGAGGGAGCCAAAAGACCTATGACAACTCTGGAGAAGTTCAAAGCTTCAGTGGCTGAGATGGGAGAGAGTACACATAAGGTAACTGTTCTTGGGTGCATTACTATGGGAGAGTGGCAAAGTGAAAGCCTTAAAGTTGAAAAAAACTCACATGAAACCTCAGCCAGAGTTTGCCAGAAGGCATATGGGAGACTCTGTGAAGTCAGCTGGAAGAAGGTTCTATAATCTGATGAAACCAAAATTGAGCTTTTTGCTAACAGACTAACTGCTATATTTGACATAAGCTAAGCACCTTACTTCTTCAAAAACACACCATCCCTCCTATGAAGCATGGTGGTGGCTGCATCATGCCGTGGCGATGCTTCAATACAGCAGGCCCTGGAATGCTTGTGAAGGTAGAAGGTAAAATTAATGCAGCAAAATACAGGGAAATCCTGGAGGAAAACCTGATGCAGCAGTCTGCAAGAGAACAGCAACTTGGGAGAACATTTGTTTGTCAGCAAGATAATGACCCCAAGCACAAAGCCAAAGCTACACAGGAATGGTTTAAAAACAACAAAGTTGGCCAAGTCAGAGTCCAGACCTCAATCTAATTGAGAATTTGTGGCTGGACTTGAAAAAGGCTGCTCACTCATGGAATCTGATAGAGCTTGAGCAGTTTTGTAAAGAAGAATGGGGAAAAATTACAATATCCAGATGTGCAAAGCTGATAGAGACCTATCACCTCTTTCACCTCAGACAGTTGAAGTTTGATATAGGCCCCAAATCCTAAGAACTTTCTACTGGGGCACAACTGAGAGCATCCTGACTGGCTGCATCACTGCCTGGTATGGGAACTGTACTTCCCTCAATCGCAGAACTCTGCAGAGAGTGGTTCGGACAGCCGAGTGCATTTGTAGATGTGAACTTCCCACTATTCAGGACATTTACGAAGACAGGTGTGTAGAAAAGGCCTGAAGGATCATTGGGGACCTGAGTCACACCAACCACAAACTGTTCCAGCTGCTACTATCCGGGAAATGGTACTGCAGCATAAAAGCCAGGACCAACAGGCTCCAGGACAGCTTCTGCCACCAGGCCATTATGCTGACACAACTGTATTTCTATGTAATATTGACTATCCTGTTGTACATACTATTTTTTACAAATTACTATAAATTGCATATTTAGATGGAGACGTAACGTAAAGACTTTTATTCCTCATGTATATGAAAGATGTAAGTAATAAAGTCAATTCAATTCAATTCACAAAGACTCAAGGCTGTAATTGCTGCCACAGGTGCACCTACTAAATACTGACTGACAGAGTGAGTAATTAAGCAGGTTTGTTGAAATTGAGGCTAAATTACTGCTGTCAATTGTCTTTTATAAGATATTAATAATAAAATAATAACTGAAAAGAATGGAATCCATAAGGTACAGAGGAAGATGTAAGTGAGTTCATGAATGAGTATTTTGCGCCTAAGTATTACCAATGTAACACTAATGGGGAAGGTTGTGGAAATAATGAATGAATAAACTCATAACTAAATTTAATTACTTAACAGGATTCTCTAAATATAAATCACTAGTTGTGAAATCTGTCTACAACATTTTTGTATACTAGGTGAAAATTTTTAATCTAAGTCCAAATTGAGTACAGTCCATGCAAATTCTATTGTTTTGTGGGCAAATGGAGTGTTTTACTCACTGTCCACCAAAGCAGCCAGATCCAACATTCTAAAGACCATTCCATGGATACGAAGTACTAGAAGTATCCATTGATCACTTTTAGATTAAATGCATTGCATAAAACATTGCCCAATGATAGAATTTCATTTCCTATATTCTACTAAACATTGATATACTTAAGCCAAATGCTTGAGAATTTTAAAATTTTAACTCCATACCAAAAAACCTCCATAAATTTAACAATTTATATGTCACTATTTTAAAAGTGGATATGGGTACAGACAAGTCTGTATTTATTGGCTATTCCAAGCTGAGTTGAGAAAGAAGTAGTGAGTCACATTCTTGAACTACTGAGCAGTTCGAACCGGTTGCTACGTTACAGGAAACCCAGAAAGAATCAGTCATTTTAGTGAACAGTTTTCTACTGGAAAGAAATTAATGGATTTTTATGCTATTGATACAAGACCATAAAATATGTTAGCACAATTAGGCTATTCGGCCCATTGAGTCTGCTCCTCTATGCATTTGTGGCTGATTTACTTCCTTAACCCCATTCTCCTGCTTTCTCCCCATAACCCTCAACTCCCTTACCAATCAAGAACTAATCAGCCTCTGTCTTAAATACACCCAATGACTTGATCTTCATAACCATCTGTGACATCAAATTCCATGGCAACACTCCCTATTGCAAATGAATCCTTGACTTACTGACTGACAGCAACACCTACACTATGACGATTCTAAACACTGCTACTCCACATAGTTGCATCCTCTGCCCCTTACTCTGCTCCTTTTACACTCATGATTACGTGGCCAGATTCTGCTCTAAATCCATCTACAAATTTGCAGATATCATTGTAATGTGCCATATCTCAAATCATGATGAATCAGAATACAGGAAGGAGATAGACTAATTGGTAACATGACGGCAACCTTTCCCTCTATGTCAGCAAAACAAAAGAACTGTCATTGAGGAGAAGCACTGTCGACATTTCGGGTCTCAGCCCGAAATGTGGACAGTGCTTTTCCTTATAGGTGCTGCCTGGCCTGCTGTTTTCCACCAGCATTTTGTTTGTGTTGTTTGAATTTCCAGCACCTGCAGATTTCCTTGTGTTTGAACTGTCATTGAGTTCAGGAAGGGGGACAGTGCACATGTTCCTGTCTACATCGGCAGCGTTGAGGTTGAGAGCTTCAAACTCCTAGCAGTGAACATCACCAATAGCTTGTCCTGAATGCCATGACCAAGAAAGCACATCAATGTCTCTACTTTTTCAGAAGGCTTAAGAAATTTGGCATTTCCACATTGATCCTCTCTGAATGTATAATGGGCTTGGCATGGCAACTGCTCTGCAGGTCACTGCAAAAAGTGCAGAGTTGTGAATACAGCTCAGCACATCAGGGAAACCAGACTCCCCTCCAAGGACTCTGTCTAAACTTATTGTTGCCTGACTAAAGCAGCCAGCACAATCAGAAACTTCACCCACCCCGGACATTCTCTTTTTCTCCTTTTCCATCAAACAGAAGATACAAAAGCCTGAACGCACATATCTCTAGGCTCAGGGACAGCTTCTACCCTACTGTTATAAGAATATTAAATGGTTCCCCTAGTGCAATAAAATGGAATCTTGATTTCACAAGCTACCCCATTAGGATTGTACAACTTGTAGTTTACCTGCATTGCGGTTTCTCTGTAGCTATTACACTATATTCTGTATTGTTATAGCTTAACCTTGTTCTACCTCAGCTGCACTTTGTGCATTGATGTAGAACAATTTGATCTGTATGACTATATGCAGGACAAATTTTCAGGGGATCTAGGTACGAGTGACGATCGTAAACCAATTCCAATTGCAGTTTCAGATTCACTATCTTCTGTCTAAAGAAATTCCTCCTTCAGAAAGGGGCACCTTTTTGCTAAGGCTTTACCTTACATCCTAGACACTCCTACTATTGGAAATACCTTATCCATATCCACTCTATCCAGGCCTTTCATATATGGTAGTTTTCAATAAAACCGCATTCTTCTAAACTCCAGTGAGTACTGGCCCAGAGCCATCAAATTCTCCTTGTACATTAAGCCTTTCTTTCGCAGGATCATTTGTGTGAACCTCCTCTGGACCTTCCAGGGTGAGCACACCTTTCCTTACGTTCTGGATCAAATTTTACAACATTGCTCAAAACCTTTCAAATTTAATCTGACCAATGCCGTATAAAACCTCAGTAGTATTTCATTGCTTTTGTATCCTAGTCCTTTTGAAATGAATGCTAATATTACATTTGCCTTCCTTACTACCAACTCAACCTGCAAGTTAACTTTTGGGTATCTTGAATTAGGACTCCTATGCGCCCTTGCACCTTCAATTTCCAAATTTTCTGTCTATTTATAAAATAATCCACGCCTTTATTCTTCTGAGTAAGTGCATAACCTCACACTACCCTCTGGTGTATTCCACCTGCCACTCCTGTACCTGTTTTCCTAACCCATGTCCTTCAGCAGACTCTCTGCCTCGGCATCCCTAATTGTCCTTCTACCTATTATGAATCATCTAAAAATATGGTAAAAATGTCATGATTTCCTCCTTGCAGATCATTAACATACAAAGTGAAAAGTTGTGGTCCCAACACTGACCCCTGTGGAACTCCACTGGTCACCAACAGCCATCCTGAAAAAGAATCCTTTATATACATTTTTTGCCTTCTGCCAGTCAGCTGTTCTTTCTATGCTAATACCTTGTTTAGCAGCCTTGTGTGTGGCACCTTATTGAAGGCCTTCTGAAAATCCAAGTAAATACACCCAGATTCTTCCATCTAACTTCCTTGTTACCTTCAGAGGAATTCTAGACCTGTTAGACATGATCACTTCTTAACATTTACAGTCCTCTGGGCCCCTCCCTGACTCCAGTGATTCTTTAAAGATCATTGTATTTAAATATATTTTATATAAGCTAACAATTTATTCCCTGATTTAAAAAAAATAGATCCCAAAACTGCTAATGTGGGGATTTGAATTTTCTGTTGATAGTCTTGTGATAATCACTATTATACTACACAGTCTCAAGTTTTGGAACTTAACTTTAGAACCACACTGTCCTTTGTGTTTTGCAAACCACAGAAATGACAGTGTAAGCACATTGCAAATAAAATGCATTGACACAAATAAATTACTAAAATTTCTCAGGACTCTTTCAGTTATTTTTGTACCTCTGCAAGATCTGAAAAGAATGCTTGGCTGGTGTTACGTCTCAATGTATCCCAGTAACTTCGATCTGTGGTATGATCTGGGCAATCTTTTTTTAACACCTGCAGAGTTATGAAAAGGTATAATTGTTGTAACGTTCAACATTGTTAAGGAGATATAGTGAAAGTTCCATACAAGACACTAAAAAAATTTAAGTAATTCTGCTCCCTTCATTTTGATTGAATAAGTAATTTTAGAGTGCATATCCTATAATTTAAATACATTGTTTCTTTGTAACCTGGAGTACTGTGTACAGCTGAAGGGTTTCAGCCTGAAACGTCGACTGTACTCTTTTCCATAGATGCTGCCTGTCCTGCTGAGTTCCTCCAGCATTTTGAGTGTGATACTGTGTATAGTTTTGCTTCCTGGATTTAAAATTAATTATACTAGCCTCATGGCTAGTGTAAAGCCATGAAAGATAGATTGGCTGGTTGAGTGGTGTTGCAGCAACAACCTTTCACTCAAGGTACTGATTGTGGACTTCAGGATGCGAAGTCAGGAGAACACAAACCAGTCCTTACTGATGGGTCAAGCAGTGGAAAAGGTAAGCAGTTTCAAGTTCCTGTGTGTAAACATCTCTGAAGATTTTTCCTGGGCCCAACATATTGGTGTAATTACAAAGAAAGCATGCCAGTGATTATACATCTTTTATGAGTTTGAGGAGATTTGGTATGTCACCAAAGACTCTAGAAAATATTTAATGATGTACAATGGAAAGCATTCAAACTGGTAACATCACCGTCTGGTATGCAGGCACCAAAGCACACCACTGGAAAAAGGTAGAGAGGGTTGTAAACTCAGCTAGTTCCATCATGGGCACTAACCTACCCACCATCAAGGACATCTTCAAAAGGCGATGCCTGAAAAGGTAGCATCCATCATTAAAGACCCCCGCCACCCAGGACATGCCCTCTTCTCATTACTGCTATCAGGGAGGAGTACAAGCTTGAAGGATACACTCAACATTTTAAGAACAACTTCTTTTCCTGTGCCATCAGATTTCTGAACAGTCCTTGAATCCATAAAAACACTAGAGAGGAAGAGAATGAGGAGAGAGTTGATGGTGCAACTGATGTCCTGAGAGGTGTATATTTCAATGCAGGAAGTATTGTAGGAAAGGCAGAAGAGCTCAGGGAATGGATCAACACCTGGAATTGTGATATTGTAGCCATTGTGAGACTTGGTTCAGGAGGGACAGGACTGGCAGCTGAAAACTCCGGGGTTCTGGTGTTTTTTTATATGTGACAGAGTGGGAGGGATTAAAGGAGGAGGGGAGGCATTACTAGTCAAGAAAAATGTCTCAGCAGTGCTCAGTCAGGCCAGACTGGAGAACTTGTCTAGTGAGGCGCATTGGATAGAACAGAGTAATAAAAATGGTATGACCATGTTAATAGGGCTATATTACAGACCACCCAACAGACCGTGGGATTTAGAGGAACAAATTTGTAGACAGATCGTAGACTGTTACAAGAAACATAAGGTTGTTATAGTAGGTGATTTTTACTTTCCATGTATTGACCGTGACTTCCATACTGTATAAGAAATAGATAGGATAAAATTTATTAAATGTGTTCAGCAAAGTTTTCTTAATCAGTACATAGAAGTCCTAATGAGAGAGAGTGTGCAGTACTTGATTTCCTATTAAGGATTGAGACAGGACAGGTGACAAATTTGTGTAGGGGAACACTTTGCATCTGGTTTCAAAGTAAACATGCAAAAAGACAGGTCTGGTCCTTGGGTTCAGATCCTAAAATGGAGGAAGGCCAATTTTGACAGTATCATGAATGATCTGGTAAGTATGAATTGGGACAGACTGTTTTCTGGCAATGATAGGCCTTCAAAAACAAAATTTTGAAAGTACAAAGCTTGTATGTGGATGTTAGAATAAAAGATAATGATAACAGGTGTAGGAAACTTTGGTATTCAAGAGACACTGAGGCCTTGGTTAAAAAAAAGGAGGTGAATTGCAGATAGAGGCAGGTTGGAATAAATGAGGTGCTTATAAAGTATAAGAAATGCAAGAGAACACTTAAAGCCATCACGAGGGCTAAAAGAATGCATGATGTTGCCTTAGCAGACAAGGTGAAGGAGAATCCTAAGGGTTTCTACAGATACGTTGAGAACAAAAGGATTGCTAGGGACAAAATTGGTCCTCTGGAAGATCATAATCCATGTGTTGAACCCAAGAAAGATGGAGGGAGATCCTAAATGTTTTTTTTTGCATCTGTACTTACACAGTCTATCAAAGTAAGGCAAAACATCATCAACTTCATGGACTCTATACAGATATACAGATTACAGTGGAGGTGGTGCTGGGTCCTTTGTTGTTTGTTATCTATATCAATGTTCTGGATGATAAAGTGGTTAACTGAATCAGTAAAATTGCGATGACTGAGGGTGTAGGGACCAAGATTGAGGGTGTAGTGAACAGTGAGGAAGACTATCATGGCTTGCAGTAGGATCTGGACCAACTGGAAAAATGGGCTGAAAAATGGCAGATAGAAGTTAATGAAGACAAGTGTCCGGCTTTGTGCTTTGGAAGGACAAACAGGGTAGGTCATACATAATGAATGGTAGGGCACGGAGGAGTACAGTAGAAGAAAGGGATCTGGGAATACAGGTCAATAATTCACTGAAAGTAACATTACAGGTTGATAGAATTGTAAAGAAAGCTTTTGACACATTGGCCTTCATAAATCAAAGTATTGAAGGAGATGGGATTTTATATTGAAGTTGTAAGAAACATTGGTGAACCCTAATTTGGAGTATTGTGTGCAGTTTTGGTCACTTTACTTCAGGAAAGATGTAAATAGAGTTAAAAGACTACAGAGGAAATTTACAAAGATGTTGCCAGTCTGGAGGACCTGAGTTACAAGGGAATATTAAATAGGTTAGGACTTTATTCCTTGGATCGTAGAACACTGAGGGAAGATTTGATAGAGGTATGCAAAACTAAGAAGGGAATAGGTAAGGTAAAAGCAAGCAGGCTTTTTCCTCTGGGTGGGACTACAACTAGAGGTCAGGGGTTAAAGGTGAAAGGTAAAAAGTTTATTGGGAACATGAAAAGAAACTTCTTCATTCGGAGGGTCATGAGAGTGTGGAATGAGCGGCCAGCACAATTGGTGCATGCCAACTAATTTCAACGTTGAAGAGCAGTTTGGGTAGGTACATGGTTGGTAGTGATATGGAGGGCTATGGTCCCTGTACAGGTCGATGGAAGTAAAGAGTTTAAGTGGTTTGGCTTGGTCTAGATGGGCCTTGGGGCCTGTTTCTGTGTTGTACATTTCTATGACTCTATGACCTTCTCCTTTTTCTAATCTAAGATGGCTTTTAAAATTGGTTGTGGCAAAATTAGGTGGCGTGACCCAAGAATAAGAGGTATGCTAATTCAAGATGCATGCAAAAATATATTTATTTAGTGTAGTGAATTCTGGAATGTTCTGTCATAGGGAACTCTGGGCAGTCAATCAGTGAATATATACAAAACTGAGAACTATAGACTTGAGACAAGGTTATCAAAGAAATTGAGCATCAATAGAAAATTGGAATCAAAATCAAGATCAGTTAAGATCTGATTGGCAGAAAAAGCCCGAAGTGCTGAAGAGACTAATGCAGCTGCTATTTCTGATGCTCTCAAGTTCTTAAAAATGAATTGTAGGGCAAAATGCAATTATTCATAAAAATGATACTTTTCCAGGTAAGTTTATGGATTAATTCAATCTTTTGCATTTCAAATCTATTATACTTAAGTGGTAGGTTATTATTTTTCTTGAAGTGTCAGATTCTACATTTTTGCAGGATTACAAAAGGGATCAGCCAATCTTTAAGTAGTGAGATACAAGAACTTGCTCCTTCCTGTGGACTTCCTCTTGATACAGCCTACTAGCCCAGAAATACTGCACGGTAATGAATAGGGGAGTCTGCATTCTTTATATAACTTTACAGGTCATTCCCACAACATCTTACTACAAGATGGTCTCCCTTATTCTTATCATTAGTTGGTCGGATTAATGCTATTAAAATGATGATTTTACCGAAATTTTTATACTTATTTCAAGCCTTACCAATTTTTATTCCTAAATCCTTTTTTGACAACATTGATTCAAAAATTTCCTCATTTGTGTGGCAAAACAAAAACCCTAGGTTAAGTAAAAGGCAATTACAAAAATCTAAAAAAGATGGTGGTTTAGCTTTGCCTAATTTTAGATTTTATTATTGGGCGAATAATATTCGTAATCTAACGTATTGGAAATTGGATTTGGACTTATTATTGTGTCCGCAGTGGGTAAATTTGGAATGCAATGAAGTAAAGGGATATTCTTTATTCTCTGTTCTTGGTTCTTCTCTTCCTGCTGATTTAGTTAAATTTAATAAACAAATATCTAATCCTGTTATTAAACACACATTACGAATTTGGTTTCAATTTCGGAAATTCTTTACTTTGAAAAACTTTGTGCTTGATAGCCCTATTTTATTTAATTTTTTCTTTAAACCTTCCTTGACAGATCAAGCCTTTAGCATATGGAAAAGGAAAGGTATAAAATGTTTTCGTGACCTTTTTTTTGAAGGTACTTTGATGTCTTTTGACCAACTTTCCAATAAATTTAAATTACCTAAATCTAATTTCTTCAGATATTTACAAATTAGAAATTTTTTACATAAAGTTTTACCATCTTTTCCCAACTCAACTTCAACGGATTTCTTAGATTTGATTTTTACCTTAAATCCTTGTCAGAAGGGATTAGTTGCTTTTATTTACAACATGATTATGAAGATACAACCAGAAATGTCTGATAGAATTAAACAACAATGGGAAAAAGAACTTCGCTACAATATATCAACAGATAAATGGGAAAAATTTTACAAATGGTTAATTCTTCTTCTATATGTGCTAAACATGCTTTAATACAATTTAAAATTGTACATAGAGCTTATATGTCTAAAGATAAACTTGCTCGATTTTATTCTCATATTAACCCTCAATGTGATAGATGTCATTCAGAAGTGGCTTCACTGACCCATATGTTTTGGTCATGTCCTACTTTACATAATTATTGGAAGGACATATTCGTTACCATTTCCTCAATTTGGAACATTGATTTACAACCTAACTTTATTACTGCAATCTTTGGTACACCAAATGAGGATGGTAATCAGTTTTCTCCTTCAATCAGACGAATGATTGCTTTTGTAACATTAATGGCCAGAAGGTCTATATTACAAAATTGGAAAGAAGTAAACCCTCCTACCACGTCTCAGTGGCTTTTTCAAACTATTTCTTATTTGAGTTTGGAAAAAATTAGGAGCACAATTTTTGACTCGTCAATTAAATTTGAAGAAACTTGGGGACCGTTCATCCGACATTTTCATGTGAATTAATTTGGCCTTTCCCAGACCTTCTCTTTGTTTATTCTTGTTCAGGTATGGAGTTCCGGAGTTCTTTGACACTATCATATACTTATAAACTGTTATTATTGCCCATGTTAGTTTTAGTTTAGTGCTTGTTTCATATATATATTTTCTTTCACACATTTTAAATTTTTTTTTCTTTTTCTTTGGATGATTAGTTTTGTTTTTTTTTCATATATAATTATATAGACTTGATTGATTAATGTACTTTTTTGTTGTTGATGTTTAATAGGATATTATTATCCTATTATTAATGTAATCTTAAGTCTATTGTATTTATAACCTATTCATTATTTTGTTATGTTTTTTTTATATATTTATATGAAACTCAATAAAAAGATTGAAAAAGAAAGGTCATTCCCAACTTACAGCAGGGTTCCATTCCTGTGATTTGTTTATAACCCAAACAGTTCACAAGTGAGAAATGTGGTCATGAACTGAGTTCCTGCATGGCAGAAAATGCCTGCAGACCCGCAGCAGCTAGCAAATAAATTCTACTTGTCTCCTAAATGCTCAATTATAAGCATAGGCTGTACATATTTTTTTAAAAGAGATACAGCACTGTAACAGGCCCTTCTGGCCCAACAAGCCTGTGCCACCTAACTACACGTAACTACTTAACCCACTAACCCATAAATGTATGTAATGTGGAAGGAAACTGGAGCACCCAGAGGAAATCCACACAGCCACGGGGGAGAATGTACAAACTGCTTACAGCTAGTGGTGCAAATTGAACCCAGGTCGCTGGCACTGTAAAGCAATGTGCTAACCACTATGCTAACATGTTGCCTTTATGCCTTGCTTTCACAACCTAGGTATGATCTGTAAACATATTGTAATGTTCTACCTATATTGATTTATAGCAACAATATATATGAGCAAGTAAGTTCAAGAACACAAAGAATAAAACTCGTCAAACTTCAACTTACGGATAACCAGATTGTGTCAAAATTAATCTGGTACTGTTAACTTTCTATTTTGTTTAAAAATAAGACATTCTTCTTCCTGCACAAATACTGTAAATGAACTGTTCAAATACAGTGCTATTATTATGTATTCTAAATGTTATTATTTAAGGAACATAAATGTACGACACAAGACCAAGGAAATAAAAGTATGGAAATACATATTCTTGGGTTTTAATTTTAATCTTCTAACTCTTGTAGCACTATTAATAGCACTCATGTAAAGACATTTTCCCCCATACAAGAAAAAGTTCACTAAATTTCAGAGTAAATAATGGAAATTTAGTATCTTTTAGTAAAATCTTTAAAGAAATGAGGGAAAAAACAGCTGTTGTGAAGTTACTGATAATATTTGTTTCATTAATTCTTTGATGCTCTATTTCATGTATGCACAGAATTTCATTAATTCTCTATTCTAATTTTGTCATTTTGGATCATCTTTAATTCTTTATTTGTCCTGAGTTTTTCCTCTGTTTTCCCCATTTCTGCAATTTTCTTTTGTGATCTCTTTCTGGGTATCTGCTGTATTTTTGTATTCTCTGTGTTCTTTGCCCTGGACAAAGTTTGTCAAGTTCTTACTCATCTTACTCTGATAAGGCACATTTTTATCAGTATGCCATATTCATTTATTTTCCTTTACACAGTCGAGGTGCAGAAATCTCACATGACACTAAACAAGTAGAATTTATGTTGTCTTGCAGTGAAGGTTTGTCACCAACTAGTCTGAGATGAAAAGGGGGCTTAGTGGAAACAGAGCCCTCAGACCAGAAGAGTGAGAACACTGTTTTTAATTACTAAAAATTCAAGACTGAGTCACAGCTAGACAGACAGACTAGTCTTAAGCCGAGTGTCATACCATGCTTTTAAGCTTTGCTCCAAGCTTTTTGCCTCTGTAGTAAAGATATATACCATATAGAATTTTGAGGGATCCATGGTATATTCATGTAAAATATCATATGCTGTAAAGTGTTGATAATAACAGGTCCTGATTTTTCATTAATATGGTAATAACTCTAAGAACAGGTTTCTAAAGCCCTAAATCTACAAAGTCTAATGGGAAAAACATTTTAAGTAATAGGTGTAACTACAATTTCTTTCTGAGATTGTCATGCATGAATGGAAGTGAAATAAGTTGGCCTGTGGCTGGAGTCCAGAGACAGATTGCTGCTGGAAGTAGGGAATGGAAGTACTAGGGTCTTGATATCAGTTAATACTAAAAAGAAACAATTAGAATGACAGAAGCATCCATAAAACTATATGGGTAAGAAAGTCAGCTTAGTTGCAAATGTACACAGACAAATGAAAATGGAAATGTGCAGAAAATGCTTATAGCGTATTTTCTGCATGTACATGCCGAATACATTATACATTTCTTAATGTATATAAAAAATATAGTTTTTTTTCATTAGACTTATATAAAACTATTTCCTTTCTCATCTAATCAATGCAATGACATAGTAAATTAAATATCCAGTTCAGATTATTTTTTGAAGGCACCAGAAATTATACTGTGAAGCATTGTGCTAAACACTATGCCACTGTGCTGCCTGGCACCAGAAATTAGAGAACAACTCTTTCATCTTCTTATTATATGATCAATTTAGTCTTCTTCAACAGATACTCTTTTCATTTTCCAATATAAATACAGTAGCATTTACTTAGTCTATTAGCTGTGTTATCAGATGATTTTATTGATTTTTATATTATTAAATTCTAAACATGCCCTCAGGAAGTAAGTATAATTGGTAAACAATTAATTGAAATGGTTAGAATTCAACAATTACCTAATTCAATCTGGATTAAGCTTTTAAAGAAGACTTTGATTGATCATGTTATCAGAGCCTCTGAAGGTTTAATTTTCAAAAATGTATGTGTACATTTGATAATTATAAGATAGATTTTCTATACTTTGAAGCCTGCTTTGGGATGCAGGATGTTACTAATCAAGAAGCATGCTATCTTTTCATACGCAAGTATTACACTCATAAAGGGTATCCAGCATAAATTCACATGCAGATATAATTGAAAAGCAATACATACACTGTAATTAGGAGCATATTGATAACCAAAAAGTTGCAGATTCTTACATGGCATATGGTGTGGTGTCAAATTACAGATTGTAGTCAGCAAATTAGAAAAGGAAAGGAAAAGATAAAGCAATTAGAAAGTGCAGTCAGTCATACAAACACATTCTCAGATTAAAACACACAGGCACAGAATTGAACTGATGTCTTGGGTCTAATATTGATATTTCCCCGTCTACTCTGGAGCCCTGATCTCTGAAAATCATTGATATACAAGACTCAAATTATCAATCATGGCTAGGATTTTTGTAATTGACATCACAAGTGATACGATTAAGACTAAACTGCTGTTCATGTCATTTTAAACAGCCAACTTCATTACAATCAAAACTAGAAAAGAAATACATGCTCACCACTTGCGCCGACTTCTCCTCATCGATACCTCTTCTACCTCTTTTCTCATTTTTCTTTCTGAAAATTTCCTGTAACTAAAATAAAATATTATTTTATAGCTCACATTTAATTCTACATTTACATGCAATACTAGGTTTACAGTAAGTTTAAAGCACCATTGTGAAACTTTCCTTTAACCCTGAACTGTCCACAATGAAGCAATCTGGAAAGTAAATTGTAGACACAATTGACTGCAAGATGCTCTAATCTGTAGTAGTAAACAATCTGCTGGAAGAATTTAGTGGGTTAAGCAGCATCTGTGGGAGAAAAGAAATTGTTAACATTTTGGGTGGAAAACTTGAGAGTGGAGAAGCAAAATGCCAGTCAGGGTGCATCAGGTAAATTATTTAACTTATTTTATATAAAAAAGAGATCACACATCCACATATTGAGTTAAAAACCTTAGATTGATACTTGTACAAAAACATTTGCTCACTGTGTGTAAGAATTGGTATTGCCATTAAGAGTTAAGTAAACTGACATTCTGGTTTCTACAAGAGATCTTGAACCTTACAAGTAACATAATGGCCAATAATGAAAATAGGAAATACTTGAAATACTCCCTCCTCTTGGTCGGTGTAGGAATAGATAAGTCTCCACTGGGACTGCCTAACTGAATCTCTATAGACATCATGTAGCAGGCAGTTATAGCTGGATTTGATCAATAGGCTCAGAAAGAGTCTAGAGGCTTTCCTGAGACTTGTACAATACAGGTTGTGGCAGAGAACCTTGTCAGCTGAATTCATGTGGCAGTGTGGAGCTTGAACCTTCTTTTTTATCACCACTGGTTTTCAGGCAATGTCTGTATCTTACAGCTAGTAAGATTATAGCTGCAGTGGTGATACAAAAGACTGCAGATGCTCCAATCTTGAGCAAAAAAAAAACAACCTGCTAGAGGAACTCAACAGGTCAGTTAGCATCTGTGGAGACAGAAGAATGGTTGACTTTTTGAGTCAAGACCCTGCATCAGTCCTGTAGTCAAAAGTGCAGTGTTGTAAATCAGAAGTCTGCCCTTCCAAGACAGGAGCTCACCTTAAAGTAGAGTCAGTAAGCATGGAAATGGACCTTTTGGCCACACAGTATGCACTGAATGCCAAGCATTTATTATACCAATCCCAGTTTTTATTTTACCCACATTCACAATAACTCCCCCTTAATCTATATCAGCAGCATTTCACAATGGTCAATTAAACTACTAACCTGCACATCTTTGGTGTATTGGAGGAAACTGGAACACCCAGATTAAACCTAAGCAAACTCCACTAAGACCACATCAAATATCAGCAATTGAACCTGGAATGCTGGAGTTGCAAGGCAGCAAGTTCTACAAACAGTCCCACTGTGTCACCCATGTCCATTTGGAATTCTAAAAGGGAGGGGAAAAATTGTCCAGTTTTGCCTTCATATTTCCTGCAACCACAGTGTTTTATATTTCATAGTTCCTGTGTCGCTTTTTCTCATTCCTCTGCCATTCTTCTCCTGCAGACAGATCAAGCTTTTGTCATGTTCTCTCGCTGGTACCAACAATATTAGCATTAACTAGCCTCTCTTTTTTCTCTTTACACCCTGCCCCTTCTCTGCAACTTCATGGATTTCTAGATTTTCCTCCTTCTAATGAAGATCATCAACCTGAAACATTAAGTTTGCTCTCTCTCTCTACTCAAGAGCAGAATAGGAGTGGGAGTTGGCCATTTGGCTCCTTATACCTGCCGTGCCATTCAATATGATCATGCTTGATCTGGCCAGGGTTGAACTCCTCCTGTGACAGATTCACACTGTCCTCCCTTTTTCAATCTTTTAAATATTCATCTACTTCCTCTTTAAAAATGCCCAGTGTTCTAACTGTCACAAAAACTTTAGGCTAAAGAATTACAGAAGTTCTAGTGCACTTAAGTTTTAATGACCCCCCTACTGCACCCTATCTTGTAACTCTGTCTGTTGGTGCAGGTCTCTCTCATATGTGGAAACATCTCAACTTCTATTGTATCATGTCCCACTTAGGATCTAGCAAATTTCAATAAGATCATTCATTATTCTTCTAACATTCAAAAAAATATGTCTAATTCTTCTGGCTGTTTGTGGTTGAACCTTCTCATTCCTCAAGTCTAAACTGCTTCCAATGCTAATACATCCTTTTCTAAATAAGGGATCAGATGCTGCCTGACGTGTTGGGTACTTCCACCAATTTTTTTTTAAATTTCAGGTCTCTTACACTTACCATTATATACTGTTCAATCCCCATATGTCTGATATACAATATACTTCATTGGTGAATGCAGACTTGTAACAGAAAGTGTCCAGAAAAATACAGAATCAGAATCAGGTTTATTATCACTGGCATGTGACATGAAATTTGTTAACTTAGCAGCAGCAGTTCAACAAAATACATAATCTAGCAGAGAGAAAAAAATAAATAAAATTCTTAAAATATAGTAATAAATAAACAAGTAAATCAATTATGTGTATTGAATAGATTTTAAAAATGTGCGAAAACAGAAATACTGTATATTTAAAAAACAGTGAGGTAGTGTCCAAAGATTCAATGTTCATTTAGGAATCAGGTAACAGAGGGGAAGAAGCTGTTCCTGAATTGCTGAGTGCATGCCTTCATGCTTCTGTACCTCCTACCTGATGTTAACAGTGAGAAAAGGGAATGCCCTGGTTGCTGGAAGTCCTTAATAATGAATGCTGCCTTTCTGAGACACTGCTCCCTAAAGATGTCCTGGGTACTTTGTAGGCAAGTGCCCGAGATGGAGCTGACTAGATTTACAATCTTCTACAGATTCTTTTGGTCCTGTGAAGTAGCTCTCCATACCAGACAGTGATGCAGACTGTCAGAATGCTCTCCATGGTACAACTATAGAAGTTCTTGAACGTATTTGTTGTCACACCAAATCTCTTCAAACTCCTAATAAAGTACAGCCGCTGTCTTGTCTTCTTTATAACTACATCGATATGTTGGGACCAGGTTAGATCCTCAGAGATCTTGATACCCAGGAACTTGAAACTGTTCACTCTCTCCACTTCTGATCCCTCTATAAGGATTGGTATGTGTTTATTCGTCTTACCCTTCCTGAAGTCCCCAGTCAGCTCTTTTGTATTACTGACGTTGAGTGCCAGGTTGTTGCTGCAGCACCACTCCACCAGTTGGCATATCTCACTCCTGTAGGCCCTCCCGTCACCACCTGAGATTCTACCAACAATGCTTGTATTATCAGCAAATTTATAGATGATATTTGAGATATGCCTAGCCACACAGTCATAGGTACATAGAGAGCAGAGCAGTGGGTAAGCACACACCCCTGAGGTGCGCCACTGTTGACTGTCAGTGAGGAGGATATGTTATCACCAATCTGCACGGATTGTGGCCTTCCGGTTAGGAAGTCGAGGATCCAATTGCAGAGGGAGGTACAGAGGCCCAGGTTCTGCAAATTCTCAATCAGGATTGTGAGAATGATGGTATTAAATGCTGAGCTTTAGTCGATGAATGGCATCCTGATGAAGGTGTCTGTGTTGCCCAAGTGGTCTAAATTTTCAGAGTGAGGCAAAATAATCCCGAAACTATTGATGTTCTGTACTCTGGAAAACAACTATTATCCATTCGTCCCTCCTGGCACTTATCCCTGCAAGCAGCCAAAGTGCTACACCTGCCCATTCACCTCCTCCCTCACCTCCATTCAGAGCCCCGAGCAGCCCTTCAGGTGAGGCAACACTTCACCTGAGAATCTGCTAGGGTTGTTTATTACATCCTGTGTGCCCAATGCAGCCTTCTCTATATTGGTAAGACCTGCCATAAATTGGTGGACCACTTCGTCATTCCATCTGCATAAAGTGAAACTTCCCGGTGGTCAAACATTTTAATTCATATTCCCATTCCCATTCCAACATGTCGGTAAATGGCCTCCTCTTGAGCCACAAAGAGGCCACCCTCTGGGTGTAGGACAATGCTTTATATTATGTCTGGGTAGCCTCCAATCTGATAGCATGAATATTGATTTCTCCTTTCGGTTGGTATCAATTCCCTCAACCTCCCCTCTTCTATTCCCCACTCTGGCCTCATACCTCTACTTATCTGCCTATCACCTACCCCTGGGTCCCATCCTCTTTCCCTTTCTCCTGTGGTCCACTGTCCTTTCCTATCTGATTCCTTCATCTCCAGCCCATTACCTTTCCTACACACTTGGCTTCACCTATCACTTTTTAGCTAACAAAACACACAAAATGCTGGTGGAACACAGCAGGCCAGTCAGCATCTATAGAGAGAAGCACTGTCGATGTTTCGGGCCGAGACCCTTCGTCAGGACTAACTGAAGGGAAAGATACTAAGAGATTTTCTCTTTCAGTTTTTTCAGTTAGCCTTGACAAAGGGTCTCAGCCCGAAATGTCGACAGTGCTTCTCTCTATAGATGCTGCCTGGCCTGCTGTGTTCCACCAGCATTTTGTGTGTGTTGTTTGAATTTCCAGCATCTGCAGATTTCCTCGTGTTTACTTTTTAGCTATGCTGCTTTCTCTCACCCCACCCCCCCCACCTTTTTATTCTGGCATCTTCTTTCCTTTCCACTTCTGAAGAAGGGTCTTGGCCAGAAATGTCGACATTCGTTCCATAGATGCTGCCTGACCTGTTGAGTTCCTCCAGCATTTTGTGTGTGTTATTTTGGATTTTCCACATTTTCAGAACTTTCTGTGTTTGTTATTTTCATAAATGACGTCTTAAATAAAACAGAGTTAACTGATTGGAGTTTTAGGCCAACTTTTCTTTACCCAAATAGAACAAAGAATCCCTACTGTGGTAGGCAAAGTCTAAACTTGTAAATATAACAGAACAGTTAATTTGCTTAAAGAAAAACATATACAAATATCAAATAAAGGTTCTTCCTTAGGTTATAATAGGATTCTGTTCTTGTGAACTACTCACAATCTGAACAGCTTGCAAATAGACTTGAATAACAACATAGGCCAACCAAGGTCCCATTCACCCCAATATGTCCTGATGGTCCTTCTTCCCCCACCCCCCATGCCCAAACTCTTGACGTGGGTACTTGATAGGTAAAGTCACATTAATAAGGTCGAAAGCTACCACTTCCCCCATCATTTCACACAACTGCCTTCTCTGCAATGCCATCTTACCTTCCCAGTCACTTACAGTAGTATCCAGTAATATTAAATGTTAAAATAACTGAACTATTTGCAATTAATAATTAAAATCCTTTACAAGTTTTACAATTACTAATAAAAGCAAGAAAAACCAAGACAATTTGAAACCATTACTGCTGTTGGTGAAAGTCATGTTTCAAATACAAGCAAAAATATAGAAAATTCAGTGATCAATTACTTAGAGCTATTGTAGATTTAACATATATGAAATAGCACATCAACCTCATCAAGTTTTATGCATTTTGCCATCCACTGAACAAAAATATTAATCGTTGATTAACTACTTCAATCACTTGTAACATGTGGGAATTCTGAGATGCTCTATACGATCTGGGTAACCTCATCTACAAGATATTTCTTTAGTTGGCCTGTTTGTGCACTTTGGAGTTTGGATGTTGGCTAGTGGAACTACAGTTCATCTGTGAGGAACCTTGGTCTACAAATCCAAGGATACTTAATGTGGCAGCATAGTCACAAGTCACAATTTATTTTCACAAGCTGGGGCACAAAATATAAGAGCTGAAGGGTTACAGAACAACCTTATAAGTCATTGGTTAAACCACAACTACAGCACTATGCGTAGGTCTGATCAACACATGACAGGAAGGCAATTGCACAGAAGACAGCACAGATGAGATTCACAAGAATTTTATCTGGGATGGAGTGCACCCTTTCTATGGCATCCACATCCTTCCTGTAGTGAAGCGACTGGAATTGAGCACAGTACTCCAAGTGGGGTCTGACCAGGGTCCTATATAGCTGCAACATTACCTCTCGGCTCCAAAATTCAATTCCACGATTCATGAAAGCCAATACACCGTACACCTTCTTAACCACTGAGTCAACCTGCACAGCTGCTTTGAGCATCCTATGGACTCAGACCCCAAAATCCCTCTGATCCTCCACACTGCCCAGAGTCTTCCATTAATACTATATTCTGCCATCATATTTGACCTACCAAAATGAACAAATTAACACTTATCTGGGTTGAACTCCATCTGCCACTCCTCAGCCCAGTTTTGCATCCTATCAATGTCCCGCTATAACCTCTGACAGACCTCCACACTATCCACAAAACCTCCAACCTTTGTGTCATCAGCAAACTTACTAACCCATCCCTCCACTTCCTCATCCAGATCATTTATAAAAAATCACAATAAGTAAGTGTCCCAGAACAGATCCCTGAAGCACTCCACTGGTGACCAACCTCCATTCAGAATATGACCCGTTTACAACTACTCTTTGCCTTCCGTGGGCAAGCCAGTTCTGGATCCACAAAGCAATATTCTCTTGGATCCCACGCTTCCTTACTTTCTCAATAAGCTTTGCATGGGGTACCTTATCAACTGCCTTGCTGAAATCCATATACACTACATCTACTGCTCTTCCTTCATCAACGTGTTTAGTTACATCCTCAAAAAATTCAATCAGGCCCGTAAGGCACGATCTGCCCTTGACAAAGCCATGCTGACTATTCCTAGTATTATACCTCTCCAAATGTTCAGAAATCATGCCTCTCAGGATCTTCTCCATCAACTTACCAACCACTGAGGTCAGACTCACTGGTCTATAATTCCCTGGGCTATTTCTACTCCCTTTCTTGAACAAAGGAACAACATCCACAACCCTCCAATCCTCTGGAACCTCTCCCGTCCCCATTAATGATGCAAAGATCATCACCAGAGGCGCAGCAATCTTCTCTCTCAGTAGCTTGGGGTACATCTCATCCAGTCCCGGTGACTTATCCGACTTGATGCTTTCCAAAAGCTCCAGCACATCCTCTTTCTTAATATCTACAAGCTCGAGCTTTTCAGTCTGCTGTAAGTCATCACTACAATCACCAAGATCCTTTTCTGTAGTGAATACTGAAGTAAAGTATTCATTAAGTATTTCTGCTATTTCCTTCGGTTCCATACACACTTTCCCACTGCCACATTTGATAGGTTCTATTCTTTTATGTCTTATTCTCTTGCTCTTCACATACTTGTAGAATGCCTTGGGGTTTTCCTTAATCCTGTCCGCCAAGGCCTTCTCATGGCCTCTTATGGCTCTCCTAATTTCCTTCGAAAGCTCCTTCCTGTTAGCCTTATATTCTTCTAGAAATCTAACATTATCTAGCTCTCTGAACCTTTCTTCTTGACTAGATTTATTACAGCCTTTATACATCACAGTTCCTGTACCCTATCATAACTTCCCTGTCTCATTGGAACGTACCTAGAAAGTGCCAAATCTTTATTTCTCTAGTCCCATTGCACCCAAATCTTTATTTCTCTAGTCCCACTGCACCCAGTCCATAACCCTCCAGACCTCTCCCATCCATATATCTATCCAATTTATCCTTAAAACTTAAGGGTGAGCCTGCATTTACCATGTCAGATGGCAGCTCGTTCCACACTCCCACCACTCTCTGAGTGAAAAAATTCCACCTTTCCCCTTTCACGCTAAAGCCATATCCTCTCATATTTATCTCTCCTAATCTAAGTGGAAAGAGCCTACTCACATTTATTCTGTCTATACCCCTCATAATAAAACCTCTATCAAATCCCCCCTCATTTTTCTATGCTCCAAGGAATAAAGTCCTAACCTGTTCAATCTTTCCCTGTAACTCAACTCCTGAAGACCCAACAACATCCTAGTAAATCTTCTCTGCACTCTTTCAATCTTACTGATATCCTTCCTATAGTTAGGTGACCAGAACTGTACACAATACTCCAAATTTGGCCTCACCAATGTCTTATACAACCTCACCATACCATCCCAACTCCTATACTCCATACTTTGATTTATGAGTGCCAGGATGCCAAAAGCCTTCTTTATAACCCTGTCTACCTGTGACACCATTTTCAGGGAATTATGTACCTGAACTCCCAGATCCTTTTGTTCCACCACACTCCTCAGTGCCCTACCATTTACTGTGTATCTCCTACCTTGATTTGTCCTTCCAAAATGCAATAGCTCACACTTGTCTGCATTAAATTCCATCTGCCATTTTCTGGCCCATTTTTCCAGTTGGTCCAGAGCCCTCTGCAAGCTTTGAAAGCCTTCCTCGCTGTCCACAATGCTTCCAGTCTTAGTGTCATCAGCAAACTTGCTGTTCCAATTTACCACATTATTGTCTAAATCATTAATATAAACAACAAACAACAATGGTCCCAGCACAGATCCCTGAGGCACACCACGAATCACAGGCCTCCAGTCTGAGAAGTAATCATCCACTACTACTCTCTTGTCTTCTCCCACACAGCCAATTTCGAATCCAGTTTACAACCTCTCCATGAATAACTAGTGTCTGAACCTTCTGAACTAACCTCCCATGTGGGACCTTGTTAAAGGCCTCACTAAAGTCCATGTAGACAACATCCACAGCCTTTCCTTCATCTACTTTCTTGGTAACCTCCTCGAAAAACTCTACAAGATTTGTTAAACACGATCTACCATGCACAAACCCATGCTGACTATCCTTAATCAGCCTTTGGCTGTCCAAATACTTGTATATCCAATCTCTCAGAACACCTTCCAATAATTTACCTACTACTGATGTCAGGCTCACCAGCCTGTAATTACCTGGTTTACTTTTGGAGCTTTTTTTAAACAATGGAACAACATGAGCTACCCTCCAATCCTCCGGCACCGCACCCATGGCTAAGGACATTTTAAATTTTTCAGCCAGGGCCCCTGCGATTTCTACACTAGTCTCTCTCAAGGTCCGAGGAAATACCATGTCAGGCCTGGGGGAGCAACTCCTCTCTTTAATCTCTGTATGTTTCATGACACTACTGCTTGTTTCCCTTCCTTCAGAAACCTGTTTAAGATCTTCCCCATCTCGTGAGGCTCCACACATACACGATCTTCTAGATGACCAATTTTGTTCCTTACTATCCTTTTACTCTTAATATACTTGTAGAAACCCTTCAGGTTTACCTTCACATTATCTGCCAAAACAACCTCATGTCTTCTTTTTGCCTCCCTGATTTCCTTCTTTAGTATTTTCTTACATTTTCTATACTCTTCAAGTACCTCATTTGTTCCTTGTTGCCTATACCTGCTATACACCTCTTTCTTTTTCTTAACCAGATCGCCAATATCCCTTGAAAACCAAGGTTCTCTATGCCCGCTAACTTTGCCTTTAATCCTGGCAGGAACATGCAAACTCTGCACTCTCAAAATTATGCCTTTGAAGGCCTTCCACTTACTGAACACATCCTTGCCAGAAAACAACTTATCCCAATCCACTCTTCCTAGATCCTTTCTCTTTTCCACAGAATTGGCCCTTCTTCAATTTAGAACTTCAACTCGAGGACCAGACCTATCCTTATCCATAATTAACTTGAAACTAATGACATTATGATCACTGGACCCAAAATGTTCGCCTACACATACTTCTGTCACCTGACGTGTCTGGTTCCCTAATAGGAGATCAAGTATTGCATCCTCTCTTGTAGGTACATCTATATATTGATTTAGAAAACTTTTCGGAACACATTTGACAAACTCCAAGCCATCTAGCCCTTTCACAGTGTGGGAGTCCCAGTCAATATATGGAATACTAAAATCCCTTACTATTACAAATTTATGTTTCTTACATCGGTCTGCTATCTCTACATATTTGCTCCTCCAATTCTCTCTGACTATTGGGCATTCTATAATATAAAGCTAGTAGTGTGGTCACAGCTTTCCCGTTCCTCAGAAGACCTCCGGGCTGTCCTGTCTACACACAACTGTGATATTTTCCTTGACTAGTAATGCCACTCCTCCCCCTTTCATCCCTCCCCCCTATCACGTCTGAAACAACGGAACCCCGGAACATTAAGCTGCCAGTCCTGCCCCTCCTGCAACCAAGTCTCACTATTAGCAATAACGTCTTAATTTCACGTGCCAATCCACACCCTAAGCTCATCTACCTTACCTACAATACTCCTTGCATTGAAATAGATGCACCTGAGAACATTTCTATCACGTACAAACCTTTGATCTTTATCTATACACGCAGTCCTCGCATGACCTTTATCCTTCTCCACCTCACTATCTGTTATAACACCCTGGTTCCCTTCCCACTGCAAATCCAGTTTAAACCCCACCCCCACCCCCGGAGCAGCACTAGCAAATCTACTCGCAGGGATGTTAGTGCCCCTCCAGACTTTATTACTTACATTCTTCATATACATAAGGGGCAAAAATCTTTATGTTACATCTCCATCTAAATGTGCAATGTACAGTTTATAATAATTTCAATTTTAATAATAATAATTTCACTTTTACTATGCCCCTACTCATGTGACTAGTTACCATAATAAACATAATCAATGCACAACACAAAATACTAGCAAATCTAGAGAATAGATGCCTGGCTCCTACACCCACCATTGAACACATTTACTGTACAAGGAACAATGTCTTAAGAAAGCAGCATAACATTAAGAATTCCCACCATCCAGGCCATGCTCTCTTCTCGCTACTACAATTGGACAGGAAGCATAAAAAACTGATGTCTCACACCATCAGGTTCAGGAACAGTTATTACCCTACAATCACCAGGCTGCTGAATCAATGTGGATAACTTCACAATCTTTGACTCTGAACTGATTTCACAACCTATAGACTCACTTTCAATGACTCTACAACTCATGTTCTCAGGATTTTATTTATTTACTTGATATTTATTTATCTATCATTTATCTATTTACTAATTTGCCTGTTGATTTATTATTTGCACAACTTGTCTTCATTTGCATATTGGTTATTTGTTAGTCCTTGCGTTTAGTTTTTCATTGATTCCTTTGTATTTCTCTGTTCTATTGTGAATGTATGCAAGAAATTGGATCTCAAGGTAATACACGGTGACGTACACATACTTTGATAATAAGTTTTACTTTGAACTGTGATCTAAGCTTAGTGATATATTATACTTCAATTGAGTGCCACAATTTTCAGTTGTAAGTGCTCACTCCAATCAAGGAATGTGCACAGCATAAAAAAGATACTGAAGAAAAATATATGTACATGACTATTTCTTCATGTATCAGGATATTTTAAGTTAATTTACCATAACATTTTACATGATACAGGCCTGTTGCAGAAGGATTCTTACATTATCTTCAAAACAGATTTTAATAAAATCAGATTAAATTAATTTTCTTTGAAGTCACAATAAACTAAAATTAAGGCATTTTAAAGTACATACCACCAAGAACTCTTTCTTGTCTACCATTTCATTGCCATCAGTATCAAACATGTTGAAAGCTATTTTAAAACCTGCATGAGGCTCTGCAAGATTCATGAAAAAGATAAATTAGTTATAAAATAGTAATAACAAATGAATGCAAAATACTCATTTCTGGTGTTGATGCATTAACTGAAGTATAAAACTTTAATAGATATAGAACTTAAAATACTAAATAAGCATTTAAGATATGTACATTATCTACAAGAGACAATCAATCACATTACGAGGAAACCTCCTTAACAGTATAATAATAAAATGCAAATAGTGTGATAGACTAATTTAAAATAAATACACCTTTGCTTATGATTTTAAAATTGATTCAAAAAACATACAAGTAAACATTTTTATATTTCAGTATAAGTAAATGTAAAAGAACACAGAATTTTTCTCAAGTTATAAACAAGTTTTTGGAAAAACAACTTTCTACTGCATGTTATTTGGTTTACACTAATTTCCTGATGTATTAATGACTTCCCCTGTCAGTAAGGTTTTATTCGAAGACACTTTGCATAGTTTCAAGTAGTATTCAATTGCATGAAAAAGAAGCTGCAGAATTTACTAATACCTTTCGTTTGAAAACAAATCCTATGCTGCAATGCAAAGTATATTAATCACTTTTTAGCATATTTTCATTATTGCCAACTGGGAGTACACAGATGAGAATATAATTAATAACAACTTGATCAAATAATTACAAATACTGAATTTAAAAACAGCAGTCTTTTTTCATCTGGAACAAAGTCATGTTAATATTTCCCAGAACAAAGGAAAAAGGATTTGGCCAAAACAGAAGAAGAAAAGAAAAAAAATTGAATTTGAAATGGAAGAAAAAAGATGAATGGAGCTAAACTAAGGTTTGAAATAGCTGTGATTCAGACTCAAAGGTTTCAAAACATTTTGAGGAATGCAATTTACTGGTATGTGAGAGTTCTAAAATATGCTTAGCATTTGAAATTAATAAATATGTAATTTTCTGTACTTACTTGTTAATATGCACAAAAGAAACAAATATTCAGTGTAGGCAATCAGACCTAGAGAAAAACAATGGCATAACTGATTATCATATACAAAATAAAAGCTGTAGATTTTCAACATTCAGAAACACATTTGAAAACAAAACACAGAATGTATGAACTGCAGTGCATGCCCTAATGGTTTTCTAATATGTCAAAGCCATCTAGTATTGCAAGTGAAACAACTACAATAAACTTTTAGAACAAAATTTCCTGTTTACATTAAACCTGAACGTTAATGTGCACATGTTGAGGTAAAGTAGTCTTCTAACTTTACAACCTATTGCTTTTGTTCCCTAAAACATATAAAAGTAGAGAACAAATGGTATAATTGACCTTCTAAGTGGCTACAAATTCAAATAAAATGGAGATACTTATAATGACATTCATCTGCTGATAAGATGCTCCTCGGGTTTTGATAGCAGGGTGTAAAACATCCTTATGTAATCACTCAATTAGTGTGAACAGTCTTCTTGTTTTTATTTGTTTTACTACAAAGAGATTTCCTTCTCACAAAAAGAACAGCATCTAATGGGCAACAAATAACTAAACATGAAGCAAACTGCTAGCCCCTGAAAGTATTTGGTCTTTTGTCTATTATAGTAAATTGTAACCAACTATCACCTAGCTATGGTTGACTGAAATTAGGCTATGGGAGAAGGATTTTGGAACAGTCACCACAAAATAGACCACAAAGATAACACAAAGAAGACCTGATAATTTTACATTAGTGCCACCATTACTGTTTAAATACCAGGATTGATGTACAATACCTGTTAAAAAGGCCTGTAAATTTTCAGATCCTGCTTCACTGCTGTATTGGTAAAAGAAAATCACTAGCCAAAAATGCTCCAGCTTCTCAATTCTGTTCCAAAATGGCATGCAGAAATTAATTAATGTGGCAAAGCAAATAAAGAATAATCCAGTGGAGGAGCCAGCCATACTTGATAGACTGCAGGAAAAATTTTAATAATCACTGAAAATATTTATTTTAAAAGAAAATTGGTTCCTTCTGCATATTGTTTTTAGTTTTTTGGAAGGATGGTGTCATTGGAGGATGTGCTCACTGAATTACAATAGAGGCTGTAGACCTCCTGAATTCTTACCAAAATGTGTGAATCTCTCTCTTACATCATGGTCTCTGGAAGGAATGTATGCTTCACACAGTGTGGAAATCCAGCAGATCGAAAAAAAATATCAAGAAGTGAGCTAATGAACAGTATACTGTCACAAAATCCTATGCAATTAACAGTATTTAAACTATCCTGGAATAATGTTTAAATTAATGGTGTAGTAGCCCATCTGGAGGCACAAATTTTAATTACTCCATGGCAATTAGGGAATTTGAATAAAAATCCAGTATCAGTAATGTTCACAGTTCGAAGTAACTTTGTTATCAAGGTATATATATATATGTGTCACAATATACTACCCTGAGATTCATTTTATCTTGTGGACAGTCACAGTAAATGCAAAAAACACAAAAAAATCTGTAAAAAAAAAATGCACACAAGGTTGACAAACTACCAATGTGCAATAGACAACAAAAAAGAATAATGAGAAGAAGAAACAATAAATAAATATTGAGAACACAAGATGAAGAGTCCTTAAAAGTTGTGGAAACTGTTCAGGGTGAGCCCTTGAGGTTGGGTGCGGGGATAGATATGACCACAGGGGATACTCCAGACAAGAAACACCTGTATTTGTGTGCAGTCCTGATGAAGCAGCCAGTGGAAAGACCGGACACAGGTTACACAATATGACTCACCTTCTTGTTGCCCTCACAGACAGAGCAAGGGATCACATCCACCCATTAACAGTGTTAAGAGTGTTTTTGGGGGTTAACTCGTATAGCTAGTAACTTCAGCAACTGACTTCAGCCACCTGTCTTCAGATTTGAATATGAACTGTAGACTGGAAGACCAAACAATGCTGATTTAAATGAAGGGTCTCGGCCCGAAATGTCGACTGTGTTTCTTCCTATAGATGCTGCCTGGCCTGCTGCGTTCCACCAGCATTTTGTGTGCGTTGCTTGAATTTCCAGCATCTGCAGATTTCTTCCTGTTTGCTGATTTAAATTTGTTATTTGCATGTCATTTGTGAAGGTGGTGTGTAGTTCAAAAGAAGCATCCCAAGTATGGAATTATCCCGAATTGTCCTTTGTACTTCAGCATATAAAATGTCATGCAGTGTTGGGTCAAGAAGACCTTCTTCTGAAAGGGTCTCTATATGATGCCTGCTGGGACTCATTTTGTCCAAAAGAGACTACATCGTACCTAGCAGTACTTCTGTCAAGTGACTTTGTTCACAGAGCAACAACAGTGTCATTACAGAGAATCTAAGTGGTGAACACTAGCCTGCTGCATCACATCTGACTACACCTGATGGAAGTAGTCCCACAGATAAAAGAGAACAGAAATGCAAATGTAGAAGACAGAGGAGAGAGAGCATCAACAAATTAGGAATAAAGTTTTGAAGTATAATGGTAACTATACTTTGAAATGAAGGCTGGTTCTTGGAGGTAGATGAGTAGTTACATAGATCAAAATAAAAAAATATTGGGGAAAATAGATGGGGAGGGATCCAAGTTAAGGCAGAGACATTAAGTTCCACAACCTCAATGGCTTGGCAAACCGAGAAAGAGAGAAGAAATCACACACAATGTTACAAGGCAGCTGTTCCAGCTGAATGGGGAGTGAACCCAATTAAGCTGAACCCTTTCAGTGGTTGGCCAAGCGATTGAAAGGACAGACTGGGAAGGGATGCCACCACTCCTTGCAACTATTTGAATAGAGACCATTCCAAACCCATCTGTAGATTGATCTCAAAAAGACTGGTTGTCAAGATCATTCTGATAATCTTGTCATGGCAAGGAATGTGAAATGCTGTCTGAGAACCCAAAACAAAGTTACCTCACCTGCCCAAAGAGTAACTACTGACAGCCACTACTGATAGTTTTAGCTATTCAAGATTGAAGGGGTGAAGAGGATCAAATTTCTAGAACGTTTTATTGGCTTCTCTGCAGTGTCTTGTAGATAGCCAAATAGGGATGTTAAAGAGTGCGGATCTACGCACTTATAGATTAATAAGTAGGAGAGGGAATTGAGTGAAGGGTATTTTCACTGCCCCACCCTTAATCCAATTGTCTTTAAAGCTTAGCTCTCTTGGAGCAGATTTCTGTCAAGCGGCCAAGAGGAAGGTATGTTAGGAAGTATTCTGGAGTTTTAAGAATATAGCAGATAGTAATTCAAACAAGAACCAGGCTTCAGTTCTGTAAATGTAAATAAGTTGAAGCTTGCAATTAGCCTTCAGTTTTTTTTGTAGGTTGCATGCAGTAAATTGAAGTTAAAAGCACAGGCCACTCCACAGACTAAGGGATTGCAGAAGCAAAGCCAAACATTATAACAATGGGATAGTGTTAACAGGCCAGCATCAAACCGGGCAACATGGCTAAGCTTATTGGTATCATCGTGACTTGAGTGCAAACTGGCAGACCAGATGGATGTTGTCACTTACCATATCAAACATGGTCACATAGTTTTTGTGTACTTTTCATAGTTGTGTAAACAGAGACATGAATTTTGGGTCTCTGACTCTCTGTCATCAAAAGGTTTTAGAATATTGGTGCTAATTAGTTTTTCCCAAAGGCATTTGGATCTTCAGAGGTGACTTATCAATTGCCGTGTGCTTAAACTATGTATCTCAAAGTAACTATTTGTCAACACAAAGTATTTAGTAAACTATGTCATTGTAACTAATTGAAATCATATTGAATCACCTAGACATAGTCCTCCCGATTGTTGAGGACATCTTCAAGAGCTGGTTCCTCCAGAGGATTGTAGTCATCGCTAAGAACCGTTGCTATCCGTATTTGTTACCACCATTGGGGAGGAGCCACAGAAACCTTAAGACTCATGCTCATTTATTCAGAAACAACTTCATCCCCTCCACTATCAGATTTCTAAACAGTCTACTAACATGTGAAGATTAACATGTCATTCCTTTTTCCTAATTGCACTATTAATTTATGTAATTTATAATAATTTAAGCTTTTGCACTGTAAGTCATATAAGTCAGCAATAATAAATCTGATTCTGATTATTATTGCTGACCTACTGTGCAAATGCTTAAAATTACTCTAAATTACAAAAATAGTTTGATATTCTATGCCAGAATACATGATAACAAGATCTGTAAACCCATTCATTTCGGTGGAGATTTTACAGGTACAAAGAAAACAGCTACATTTCCCCTCATTATATGCTGTTAGAGCAATGCTGAATTTACCTAAAGTTTTTTTTTGATGCAAACTTTCAATGGTTATTTTATGTCTGTTGGAATTGTTCTGAATGTTAGAAATCGCTCAGGATTAAACCAGGAGAGGGTTTGATGTCTGGCAGCATATGGTCATTGGTTCGAGAATTTGACTTATTTTATTCTATCCACCTCACTTATCCTAGTGCCAAGCAGGTCTTAAGGGAAAATCAAGAATGTTTTCAGCCTGCAAGTTTGACTTTTATTGCTAAATTCAAAGATTTGGATGGAAGGGAGATCCAGCAATGAATGCCTGACATGCAAAATCTAAGGCATTTTCTCTATACAATATTAAAATTACAGTACAATATAGAGGGAGTAGTGTACATAAAGTGACCATCTGGAACCATTCTAATAACAATATTATTACTGTTTGGACTACATGGAATTTATGAAATGCAGATTTCTGAACAATCCATTAACACAATAGCTCGTCATTCCTATTTTGTTACATTATTTATTTTGTAGTTTGTAGTAAATCTTACGTCTTTTCACTGTACTGTGGCCAGAAAACAACAAAGTTCATATCATGTAAGACAGTGATAATAAACTGATTCTGATTCACATAGTGTGCTACAAAGTTGAGTAAAGTATTTAGCTGTATTACTCCATGGGTGGTGGGGTAGAGCTACGTTTCTACCAAAGGAGGTGTAAGGCACCACTTTTTTCTGCTAGCTTGTAGGTCATTGTTGGGTAAGATGTAGCACCTGCTTAGCCCCCCAATCAGGGTCACATGAAGCCATGGCAGCAGTTGGTGCATATCATAAGTCCTGGTTATGCAACCACTGACTTACCATCTCTAAAGAGCATTGATAATAGCTGGGGTCATCAGTCTTAGAAACATAGAAACCTACAGCACATTACAGGCCCTTTGGCCCACAATGTTGTGCTGACCATGTAACCACTCTAGAAACTGCCTAGAATTTCCCTAATGCATAGCCTCCTATTTTTCTAAGCTCTGTGTACCTAAGAGTCTTTTAAAATACTCTGTTGTATCCATCTTGTAAAGACACTGCCTAGAAAAAAGTAATGGCAAACCACTTCTGTAGGAAAATTTGCCAAGAACAATCATGGTCATGGATGGGATCATGATCACTTAAATCATATGACATGGTACATGATAATGATGATGATGATGTATTACTTACTATGCATGTGCGCGCGCGTGCGCGCGCACACACACACACACACACACACACAGATATATTTAATATAAATTAAATAAGTAGGGCAAAAAGAGAAAAAAGGAAAATTCTGAGGTAGTGTTAATGGGTTCATTGTCCATTCAGAAATTTGACAGCGGAGGGGAGGAAGCTGTACTTGAAACATTCAGGGTATGTCTTCAAACTCCAGTAATTCTTCCTTGATGGTAGAAATGAGAACAAGTCATATCCTGGGTGATGGAAGCCCTTAATCACTGCCTGGTATGGGAACTGTACTTCCCTCAATCACAGGACACTGCAGAGTGGTGCGGACAGCCCAGCGCATCTGTAGATGTGAACTTCCCAATATTCAGGACATTTAGAAAGACAGGTGTGTAAAAAGGGGCCGAAGGATCATTGGGGACCCGAGTCACCCCAATCACAAACTGTTACAGCTGCTATCATCCGGGAAACAGTACTGCAGCATAAAAGCCAGGACCAACAGGCTCCGGGACAGCTACCTCCACCAGGCCATCAGACTACTTAATTCATGCTGACACAACTGTATTTGTCTGTTATATTGACCGTCCTGTTGTACATACTATTTATTATAAACTACTATAAATTGCACATTGCACATTTAGATGGAGACGTAATATTTTTACTTCTCATGTATATGAAGGAAGTAAGTCATAAAGTCAATTCAATTCAATGATGAATGCTGCCTTTTTCAGACATTATCTTTTGTATATGTTCAGAATGCAGGGGAGGCTAGTGCTCATGATGGAGCTGACTGAGTTTACAATTTTCTGTAGCTTTTTCCAGTCCTGAGCAATGGCCCCTCTGGTGATACAACCAGTTGGAATGTTCTCTACGCTACATCTGTAGAAATTTGGAAGTGTCTTTGGTGGTATACTAAATTTCCTTAAATTCCTAATGAAACATACCCACTAATGTGTCTTTTTTGTAATTGTATCAAGATGTTGGACCCAGGATAGATCCTCAAGAGACGCCGACAACCAGGAACTTGAAATTGCCCACCCTTTCCACTTCTGATCCCTCAATAAGCACTGGTGTGTGTTCCCTCACTTCCCATTCCTGAAGTCCACTGTCAATTCCTTGGTTATACTGACATTGAACACAAGATTGCTGCAAAACTACTCAACCTGCTGATCTATCTCACTCTTGTACATCTCCTTGTTCACATCTGAAGTTCTGTCAACAATATTTGTGTCATTAGTTAATTTATAGATGCTGTTGAGTTGTACCTAGCCACGTACTCATGGGTGTATTAATATGAAATGGCTATTTTTTGTAATTAGCTGATGATGCTATGCAATATGAATAGGTATTCAATAAGAGACAGTAAATGTGACATAGATTTAAAGAGATAAATTATGTGAACTTGGAATCATGATCAATGTTTAATACGTCTTAATGCCTCATTGCAAATTACTGAATACTGAAAGGCCTAAATAGAATGGACGTGGAGAGGAACTTTTCCTACAGCGTGAGGGGGTGGGGGGTGTCTAGAATAAAGGGATGCCCATTTAGGACAGAGATGAGAGGGAATATCTCTAGCTGGAGGGTGGCAAATCTGTGGAATTCATTGCCACAGACATCTGTGGAGGCCAGGTCATGGAGGTTGATAGGTCCTTGATTAGTCTGGCATCAAAGTTTACATGGAGAAGGCAGGAAAATGAGGTGTAGACATATAATAAATCAGCCGTGATGGAATGGTAGAGCATACTCGACGGAACAAATGGCCTAATTCTGCTCATATGTCTTATGTTTTTACAATGATAATCTCCTCAAAAGTATCTCCATTGACTCTGTGCCTCCTACTCAGGATTTCTTTCACACCTTCATCACTGTCATCCAAACATGCAGCTGCCTAGACTTAAAGTTCCTGAAATCCCTCCCCAAATTTTTCATTTTACCACTCCCTGAAGCATTCCTCAAACTCTTGTCCTCAACCAAAGTTTCTGGTCACCCTTTCTGAAGTCTTCATTGGCTTGGTGTCAATTTTTGTTTCGTTACATTCCAGTGAAGTGCCTTTTGAGTATCTTAGAAAAGAATGTTATCCTTGTCTATAGTTCTAAAAAATAGGTCATTGGAAGTGCTGGTGTCAGGCAACTCATTGTTTATTAATCAATGTACAAAGATCATACTGCAAAGGTATCTTATATTACTTGGATGTTTGAGTGCATTATACAATTGAAACTCAATAGACTGTAAATTGCTCGTTGAACACCTGATATTTGTTGAACAGCTGACCTGTGTAGCAAAACTTTGTAAGCTGTAATGAACAATATTTTGTGCTATTTGCCCTTTTGTAAATAATTGTGTGACCTAAATACAAGTTGATTAACCAATAATTATTGTATGAAATATACTTTTTTGCTCAAGATTAAAAAACTGTAGAACTATACCATTTGCAATAGTAGTAAAGAACGAGTAACAAAGCTGTGTTAATATCGCCAGATAGAACACAAGATTGATTAAACACTTATCAACTTTTTGACCAAATTTACAAAAATAGATGTTGAAGTTAATGAGTTTCTCTATAACTCACAATGGGAAGGAACTTAATCTAAAACCTAACATTATTGCTTATATAGAGATCACTTCTGAATATTTGCACTTAGGTCTTCTTGAAATATGTGCATAAACATGAAAGCTGTGAGCTAGCAGGGTGATATCAAATGGCATGTGACACACCCCTTAAAATCGTGCAAAATTCATTCATGCAAGAGCTTGAAATAGATTGGGTAATAGATATTTTCTCAATAAATTTGGTCTTGTATGATTATATATGAACCTGCAGATTCAAATATAAAATTTTTCTCCTCCAGTCATGAGTGTGATAATACTACTCTTTGACTAGATTCCCTCCAAATATAATCAATGTTTATATAAATGAAATACTTAATGCCTACTGAATTACAAAGTGTTGCTGTGTTTCTTTGTGAATACCTTCAAATTCTTGTTCAAATAATTGACACTGACAAGACAGAAGGTTAAATAGATGTCGTTAAGTTGAAAAATTCCACAGCAACACCTCACAAAAAGCTTTCTTACATACATTGTAACTCAATGCTATTCTAACAGTTAATACTGATTACTGTGAATAGAATTAAGAACATTAAAAAAGTCTTGCTAGTCAGGGACCTCAAATAGACTTAGGCATTCTCGAGTGCCTTCACAAGGCCATCTACGTAAAAATGATGTTTGTTTGACGGCCAACATAATACCTTTGTGAGTGACTTTGCTTTGGTTTGAAACTCAACACCAGGATTAACAGGTTTCAACGTAGTTCTGGTGCTCAGTTTCAGTTCCAACACAGCAATTCAGTCTGAGTGTGGAAAAATACCTACATCACAGGTATTCACAGTGTTGGAATAACTCTTCAAAGCTCTAATAGCTGCTTTATCCCTCAACAATGAGCAACATTCTGGAAATTTAAGGTTTTTAAAATCACAAACTCCAACTAACAAAGGTATGAAAATCACAGTAATTTTAGCATTTTTCCAATTACTTTGATGGATTATGTTCCTGAAATTATGGACTACAATAGACAACTTTTGTTTGGAAAATTTACTTTTACGAATTTAGATAAAACTTGTACAGTAAATATGAGCATTTCCAAATGTTCCAATACTTCAAAATACTGATGTCATATCACAAAACTTTTTTTGAGGATAAAGTATTAGCACTATGTTAAAAAAAATAGAAAACACCATAAACTACTTTAAAGCAAAACTCAACACATAAAAGTGGGAAAATACATCTTATGATTTTTCAAAATTTAATGTTGTAATTCCTGAAGGTTATGCCATTTTTCAGTAGAAGTAATGATTTAAAACTTTTAGAACTTTAAAACTTAAATTTAAAACTTCTACTTTTCGTGATTTTTATTAACGACCTGGATGTGGGGGTAGAAGGATGGGTTGGCAAGTTTACAGATGACACAAAGGTTGGTGGAGTTGTGGATAGTGTAGAGGATTGCAGAGATACATTGATAGGATGCAGAAGTGGGCTGAAAAGTGGTAGATGGAGTTCAACCCAGAGAAGTGTGAGATGGTACACTTTGGATGGACAAACTCCAAGGCAGAGTACAAAGTAAATGGCAAGATACTTGGTCGTGTGGAGGAGCACAGGGATCTGGGGGTACATGTCCGCAGATCCCTGAAAGTTGCCTCACAGGTAGATAGGGTAGTTAAGAAAGCTTATGGAGTGTTAGCTTTCATAAGTCAAGGGATGGAGTTTAAGAGTTGCAAAGTAATGATGCAGCTCTATAAAACCCCGGTTAGGCCACACTTGGAGAACGTCCAGTTCTGGTATCCTCACTATAGGAAGGATGTGGAAGCATTGGAAAGGGTACAGAGGAGATTAACCAGGATGCTGCCCGGTTTAAAGAGTATGTATTCTGATCAGAGATTAAGGGAGCTAGGGCTTTACTCTTTGGAGAGAAGGAGGATGAGAGGAGACATGATAGAGGTATACAAGATATTAAGAGGAATAGAGAGAGTGGACAGCCAGCGCCTCTTCTCCAGGGCACCACCGCTCAATACAAGAGGACATGACTTTAAGGTAAGGGGAGGGAAGTTCAAGGGGGATATTAGAGGAAGGTTTTTTACTCAGAGAGTGGTTGGTGCGTGGAATGCACTGCCTGAGTCAGTGGTGGAGGCAGATACACTAGTGAAATTTAAGAGACTACTAGACAGGTATATGGGGGGTTATATGGGAGGCAGGGTTTGAGGGTCGGCATAACATTGTGGGCCAAAGGGCCTGTACTGTGCTGTACTATTCTATGTTCTATTAGATATTTGTCTCCAGCTATGACAGGGTTTTTGATAAAGATTGAAGATGTTTTATATTCAATAAATTTTCCTCCATATAAAAGTAATATTTTTCAAACTCTTTTACCCTTCGCAGATTTTTTAAAATTTCTACGAGGTCTAATCTAGAATAATTAATCTAGATTTGTTGTAAATTTCAAGATATAGACAATGATATCACCTGTACATTAGATGCATGTGTTAACCAAGAGAAGTACTGTGGAAGATGCAGTAGCCTCCCAAAGGACCTAATACCCCATGCTGGTTCTGGAATCAAGAAACAAACTAGTGACCCAGGGACCAATCATAACTTATTAAATATACTAACAAAGTATAAAAACAAGAAAGTCTGCAGATGCTGGAAATCCAAAGCAACACACACAAAATGCTGGAGGAACTTAGCAAGTCAGGCAGCATCTAAGCTAAAGATATAGAAGCAGAATTAGTCCATTTAGCCCATCAAATCTGCTCTGCCTTTTTATTATGGCTGATACAATTTTCTTCTCAGCCCCAACCTCCTGCCTTTTCCCAATATCCCTTCATATCCTGACCAATCAATAATCTATCAACCTCTGCCTTAAATATACGCAAAGACTTGGCCACAGCTGCCTGTAGCATAGAATTCCACTCTCTGGCTAAAGAAATTCCCCCTCATCTCCTTTCTAAAATGACACCCCTCTATTACGAGGCTGTGTCCTCTAGTCCTAGACTCTACCACCGTAGGAAACATCCTCTCCACATTCACTCGATCAAGACCTTTCACCATTTGATAAGAGTTCAATGAGGTCACCCTTCATTCTTTTGAATTCCAGTGAAAACAGGCCCAGAGCCATCAAACGCTTTTCATATGACAAGCCATTAAATCCTGGAATAATTTTCGTGAACCTGAATGTTGCATTCAGTTCTGGTTACAACATAAGAGAAAATATGTGGAAACTTTGTGGAGGATGTCAGCATGTAGAGGTGCTTTATCAGGATGTTTCGAGATTAGAAGGCATAAAATTATGAAATGTATAAATAGACAGACAGTATCTTTTACTCAGCATCAATGTCTAATATGAGAGGGTATATATTTAAGGTGAGAGGGGTTGAATTCAAAGGAGATGTACATGGCATGTTGTATTTTTTTTACAGAGAGTGGTGGTTGCCTGGAATGAGGCAAATATACAGGTGTTTAAGAAACTTTTAGAGAGTCATATGAAAATGCATAGAACGGAGGAATATGAACTTGTATGAGCAGGAAGGACTAGTTTAGTTCAGCTTTTAATTACTAGTTTAATTAGCTTGACACAACATTGAGGGCTTAAGTGCTTGTTATTGTTCTGCTCTATGTTCAATACCAACCTATTAGTTACAGCACAGGATTATTTTGATATTAGACAATAGAAACAACATGCAAGAGGTGAAGTTAATTAGTTTCATCAACAAAAGAACAGATTCAGATTCTGGATACCTGCAACATCCAGCAGAGAATGGTGATGTCCATGGAGAGAAGGCCCCATGGAGATATTTATTCTTAATGATGCAGGAGCCACACTGAGAACAAAAAGCAAGGGTGACTGATGAGTTTGTAAACATCAGTGACAAGTGCTGAATGGAATGATCTAGCTCTGTCTCCTGAGATTCCCCTCACAGAAGCCAGGTTTTAACTAAATTGAATTGTTTCAACACTTCACAAGTTATCAATAATAGCTAAATGCATTGGGTACAAAGGATATGGAGCTTTACAACATTGCAGCTGTGGTGTTGAAGACTTATGCTCCAGGTCCAGTACAAACCTCATCTCCAGTCAAGATTCTCCAATACAATGACAATATTGACCTCTTCTCAGCAAAATGGAAAAGTTGTCTAAAATATACCTTGCCCACAGGAAAAGCATGACAAATACAATTCAGTCAATTACTGTCCCATTAGCGAGCTTTCAGTTATCAAAAAGTGACTGAAAAAAGTTAGTGAAAGTGTTATGAAATGGCATTTACTCACCAAAAGCCTAGTTACTGATGCTGTTTGGAATCACTAGGGGCATTAAGCTTCAAACCTTATTATGACCTTATTCCAAAGCAACTATTCTACCTTCCATATCTTCTGACACTTCATGGGTTCTCCACATCCTGAACTAACTCTACGTGTAGTACATCTTGTCCATTTTCCTTTCACTTCATCATTTCCAGAGTCTTCTTAATTGGATCCACAATTCTGGATACACCCTTATTGCCCACTGTCTTTCTTCCTTTCTCTTCTCCTTTAAAAACTTCCTCTAAATATTCAGTTTTATCTTTTAGATTTTTCCTGGGCTTGGTATTCAATTCCCAAGTTGCATCTGCACAGAGCCTTGGAATAATTTTACATAAGTATTGTTATGATCCCAGCCCCCTCCTTTGTGAGAATCGCAAGAGCACCCGTCGAAAGGGGGGGGGGGGGTCAGCAGACCCAGTAGGAGAGAGAGAGAGAGAAACATGCAAAATTGCAGGTCCCACCAGGGATACAGAATAAAGACAACAGCGACTATTGTCTCATGGAGACCACGTGAAAAGCCCTTGGGCAAGGTGGGCTGGTTGACAGAGAGATTGCATCATCCCAACCTGATTGACACCTGCGACCCCGTGAGGAAGTATAAAGGAGAGTCTCAGGGGGACAGCCCCTCAGACGCACCCAGAAGACACGAGAGAGTGGTCCCGCAGCAGCGGGAAGCCATTCTGAAGGAAGCCACGTGCGTTAGATTCCGGGATTGGAATTTGTGGCTGGAATCACAGAAAACCGCTTTTAACTAAAATCGGGGAGAGGGAACCAACGCTCCCCCGATTTTACGGAAGATTCATCAAGACTCGGCAAGTTCTTTCTCTTCTCCCCCCCCAATCTCTCTCTCTCGGTTGCCCCACGCAAAACCCAGCGATTTTCAAAGGGCTGAGGCCTGCAGACTTTCAGAGTGACTTTTATATTTCCAATGGACAATCTATTAACCCCTAGACACCAGCAGAGCTCACTTCTTAATGATGATTATTACTATACCCGCGCTTTAGATTGAATGTTGACGATGTGCACTATGTGAATGTATGTATTAACCCTACTTTTGTGTCCCTTTATAAATAAAAACGTTTGAAAATAGTGACAACAGACTTCAACAGACCTCTCTATCTTTGCTGGTAAATTATCCAGTTACGGGATACGTAACAGTATAAACAAAAATGTGTTTTGTTGGACAACATGGTATCAAGTTTTGAAGTACAGCAAAACTAATTGTGTGAGTAACTTTAAAACTTTTACAGCTTAAGATTCTGCTTGATGGAATGCAATCTTGAAATGTGATAGAGATTTTCTCCCAACTATTAAAATGAAAAAAAAACTAAGAAAAAAAACTTCCAGCTACAACGAAGTTCTCTAGTATAAGCAAGTACAACTTCTCCCATAATGCAAATATTCCATTTAAAAATCCTTTGCTTCAGGCTCCTGTTGATGCATCCACTGTTGTTGTTATAAAAGGAGCTTAGTTTAAATGTATGCATTTTCAATGGAATTATAAAAAGGCTGGTGGTATCCAAAGAGCAAAACCAATTAAACATTGCTGAGCATACACATAAATAAAACCATAGAATTCCAGAAATAATCATCTGGTAAGGTGAGGAGAGTGAACAGTTAGCATTTAAGATCAATGATGTTTCTTCAGAGGAATTAATTCCAGTATTTTATATTTTAATTTCAGTTTTCCAGCATTTGTAATTTTTCTCTGTTTTGACCATAAATATCCCTACTTTATGACCTCAATTATCATGAATTCACAAAGAATAACAAAGTGGTAACAAGTTATCAGGAGAATTTTACTCACCCCTATCACTCAGAGTTCGAAAGAGTCTTGAAGAGCCTTTCCATACTGGAGGAGTTTCTGCAAGCATATTTTCTAAATCCTGTAAGTTACATGTGATTCCTTATGAAGAAATTATTCAAACATTTCTCTTTTCATAGTTATTTACTTGCAAGTTCAAATAGTTTCTTGAATATTTTACTGAAGGTGTTGAATTATAATCTGCTGATCCAACATTGATCAATAAAGTTTTGTGAATGTTGGAGGTATGCTATTAGGTTCAGGACTTGAAAAGTTAACCTTTTTTTTCCATAGAAGTGGCCTGACCTGCTGAGCATTTCTATTTTTATTACAGATTTAAGGAGTGTCTTAAAGGTAGCGAAGGAGAATGATAAATGGAATTGAAGGAGGAGCTTAGGTGGCAAGGGCATCAAAAGTGGGCAATGGAAGAGCGTACTGGAAATGCCGAATTTAAAGTTCTATTATTGGGCAATTAATAATCCATACTTAATGTTCCGAACACAAGAACTGGATGAAATTCAATGTCTGCGATGAGTGAACCTCGAGTGCGAGTCTGTACAGGGGTTCTCATTGGCTTCTATATTAGGGGCCTCCCTTCCCTTTGCACTTACTAAACTGAATAAACAAATGACTAATCCAATAACTAAACATACAATACGAACATGGTTTCAATTTTGTAAATCTTTTGGATTGAATAAATTTATCCTATCAAGTCCTATTATATCTAACTTTTTCTTCCAAACATCCAGAATTGATCAAGCTTTTCTTTTATGGAAAACGAAGGGAATAACATGTTTTTGTGACTTATTCATGGATAACTGTCTCATGTCTTTTGAGCAGTTGTCTAATAAATATAATTTGCCTAGATCACATTTTTTCAGATATTTAAGATTAGAAACTTCTTGAATATTATTTACCTACTTTTCCGATATCATATCAAACTGAAATTACATAATTTTTTTTAGGTTTAAACCCTATCAGAAGAGTTTAATAGCAATTATTTATGATTTGATTATGAAAATACATCTAGGTACATCTGATAAAATTAAGAATGAATGGGAAAGAAAACTTCAGATACCTTTACCTATAGAGAAATGGGAGAAAATTTTTCAATTAGTTAACACTTCTTCAATGTGTGCTAGACATGCTTTGATACAATTTAAAGTGGTTCATAGGGCCCTTATGTCCAAGGATGTTAGCTCATTTTTATTGTTATATAAATCCTGTCTGTGACAAATGTAAGTCTGAGGTAGCTTCCTTGAAACATATGTTCTGGTCTTGCCCTCTTTTGCAAAAATATTGTAAAGATATTTTTGATACTTCAGCAGTTTTGCGCAGTGATTTACAAACTCATCCTATTACTGCAATTTTTGGATTACCAGTGATGGACTCTAGTCAATAATCCCCTTCAGCTTGCCATTTGATTGCATTTGTTACATTAATAGCTAGAAGATCCATTTTATTTAATACATTAATAGAGAAATTATATTACAAAAGTTTATTTTGCAGCTGCATACTAATTATCCAGGCAATTTTTCTGTAGTAGTTTTGAAGGAATCTTGAACACTATTGGATGCAAACAAACAGTCACAGATTTGCACAGCACAAAAATGGACTATGGTTCAGCACATCCACGCCAACCTTTATACCCATCAACATTCCATTTGCCACGTTAGCCAATGTTCTTCTATGTCAGTGCCTGTCCAAATGTTTTTTAAGTGTAGTGATGGCATTTGATTCCACCATCTCGTCTGGCAACAAGTTTCAAATATCAACTGTGTAAAAAGAAAACTCTCTAATTCCTTTTACAATATCTTCTCACCTTAAATCTTTGCCCTCTTGTTTCTGGTACCCTTATCATGGGAAAAGATTTACCCTATACCTGTTATAATTTTATTTGACTCCATCAGGTCACCTCTCAGTCTCCTTCACTCCAGAGAAAACAGACCCAGTCTGTTTGATCTTTTCCCATAACTAAAGTTCTTCAATCCAGACAACATTCTGTTCAAATCCTGTCTGCACACTCTCCAACGCAATCACATCCTTTCTGTAATGTGATAGCCAAAACTGACACAACACTTAGTAGTTGAACCAGTGCTTTGTAACTTTACAGTCTATGCCATAGCCTATGAAGATAAGCATGCCTTATGACTTTTTGTACTGTCTTATTTCCCTGCTTTTGCTCCTTTCGGTGAACTATAGACGTGCACCCAAAGGTTCTGCTGTTCACCAACATTCCTGATTATTATGCTATTCACTGCATGGGTCTCACCACTGTTCGACTTCACAAAATGCTTTACCTTACATTTATCAGAATTATATGAAGGGTTTAAGTTATGTTATTTAATATACAAACATATGAATAAATGAATAGGGAGCAGGTATACATTATTCACATTTAAGTAATTTCTATAATTTACAGCAAAACTGATTTTAGCTTCAATTCCACATCACAGCCTTCAGTAATCTTTAATATCCTTGTTTTCCAAGAATTTACCTAACTGTCATAAAAATGTGAAATACTCTTGGTTACACCTCCCTCTTAACAACAGTTCAGAGGACTCATGACTTCTTGACACAAAAAAATTACATTACCTACCTTCAGTGTTAAACTCCTCTTAAACAGTGATACCTAGTTCTATATTATCCTGCAAGAGGATCTGTACGCAACATATATATCTAGTGAATGTAGTTTTAAAAAACATTTTATGCTCCCTCCCTCTTCTGAGCTATTGATACTTAACATTAATTCTATTATTATAAGCAAAAATACTAAATATTTTCAATTTAACTTCTGGCAATTATTGCTTCTGTGACAACACAATTACATCCACAATATACCATTGTTAAATTTGCTATAAAGTCAGTTAAATTTATATAGTAAATTGCTGTATCTGAATAGGAATAGAAGAAATTTAGATATACAGTATTTTGTATTTTCCTATCTTTTGTCAAAAGCAATCTGATTTTAGCTTGATGCATTATATAGGCAGATATATTGATTTACTTTGTAAAAATTAGAGTCACACAGTTCTTTGTGTCTTTGATCAAAACGTGTAGTTTCACAGTTTTTGTGTCTGGAATTGGTACAAAGCAAAACAGTATCATATATTTGGTGTGCAGTAGATAAAGGAATTAGAAAACAAAACTGATCCATATAATCAAGGAACCTGGTCAGTTTTTGTTATGGAATGAAATATGCACTAATCACGTTTTCCAACCAAAAGTAAAAATACGTCCCATTGTTTCATAAGCACTCACCTGCCTTGAGAGTGATTTTCTAGGCTTAAAACCTGCAAAAGAAAAGAGTTACGTCATTTCTTGACCTTCGTTAACTGTAGAGGTAATACCATATCCACATTTTAAAATCCAAAACAAATTCAATGTTTATTAATTTTATTTTTAGTACCTATGCAGAAAAGATCGTATGGTAATTTAGTGATTTTTTTGACTATATTGAATTATAAGATAGTTTATTTTCACTAGTTAGTGAGATAGCAATTGGATATATTTAAGAGACTTGTTGAAAGAGTGTAGAAAATCCATTTAAAATAAAGGAATGGACTGTAAAAATAATTAGATTAGTAAAAGAGCTATAGTAATTGATAAACAGATTTCAGACCTATAATTAAAGGAATGGTCACCCTGGTAGATTGAGCAATATCAAGCATGCAGCAGAACAGGAGAATGAAGACGGGCGGAATCTTCTACAATTGTGGGACTAGATGAGTTCAACCCAGGTTCAGAGCTACTATCTTGGGTGTCATCTGTGTGGAATTTACATAAATACCCTGTGACTGTATGGGTTTCCCAAGGTGCATGCAGCTGTAGCTATAGAGCTCTCTTCTAGAAGCACCATTGGGTTAATTTTTTTTTAAAAAGCTAAAGAAAATAATAAAATTGTTTACGCAAAAGAGTACGCCAGAAAGTACTGTTCTTTACTATTTGTAGAAATCAGAATATTAGTTTTCGTTTAGGGGCTAAAATTGCAAAGAAATGGGGAAAAAAAAACAGGCTATTTGCTTTCCCCAAGAGAGCTTTTCCATGCAGGCCTTTGTGAAAAATAAAGCTAACTGAAAAACTTTGAGCGCAAGAACTTGATTAAAAAAAAACAGAGAAGTTTATGACAGGATTCTCAAAAGTTGAGGTTTCACATCAGAAGATGCTGCCACCAATTTTGAGATTAAAACGGAGATTGCTGGAACTGGGGAAAGGCAGATATGTCACAGATTTGCAGAGCTGGAATAAATTACAGTGACAGAAAGATGAAAATTATAGTCTTGAAAACAAGAAAGAGAATTCCAAAACTGCAGGGTAACTTAACTGAGGAATGATAGAAGTTAGTAGGGAAAGTGTTGTTTTAAAAAGAATGACGGACAAATCTTCATCTGAGCATTCCATAACAATAGCGCATTGAAACACCTTTTCATTTTATGCCATTGACAATTATGACAACAAATTGCAGACATTTTAAAATAAAAATATGTATTATTTTTCACAAATGGATGTTCATTGCTGCCAGTCTAAATGTTCTAAGTAATTTCTATTACCCCCACAGTCAAACCTCCTTATGCGATCCCCATTTACACCTAGGCCAAACATTTCCTAAGTAACCAGATACAAAGTTTGTTTGGATAATGAAACATATATACAAACAAAATAAACTAGGCAACATAAAATTAATAGAAAATAGTCAGTTGCTGTCAATACATCAAGCAAAATACCACTAAATCAATTGGACATGGTTTTACAGCATGTTCTGCAAAGTAAATGAGATTTGTGAATTGGACTGGGTTAGGGATGGGTTAATCAAAAGTGACCTTCAAAATATGAAAAGTTTGTTAGATAGGTGCTCTTAGTCAGGAATACTCTTGCCCGGTGTGATCAGCATATTTCAAATTTTCACATTCATGTGGAAGTTCTAAATTTACTAATGCACAAAAGACTAACTGCTTCTGCCAATCTAACCAAAATCAGCTTTGCTGATATCGTAAATGTAATGCAGGAACATTTAGAGCCTAAACCATTGTTGATTTCAGAAAGCTTTAGGTTTCATAAGCAGAATCAAAACAAAGAGGAGCCTACTTCAAAATGTACATGGTTAAATTGAAGAGATTGTCTGAGCAACGTCTGCTCAGTCTTGGGCTTAATGATGCATGAGAGATTGTTTAGTCTGTGGAATCATCTAAGAAATCTTTCAAAAATGGATACTAATGGAAGCATAATGTATATTTAAAAGAACAATTGAAATTGTTGTATCAATGGAAACCACAGAGAGATTCAAAATTGAGTTGCAGTGAGGAATGAAAGTGATCCTGAATAAAATTACAAAATCGAAACAGAAACCAGCCTGGCCAAACAAATTGTTTTACTGTTGTGGGAGGGGCTCACGCACACCAGACCAATTCAGATTTAAAATTGAAACTTGCACAAAATGCAACAAAGTACACATACAAATAGCATGTCAGGCAAACTAAAATAAATGGACTGCACAGAAAAGAGAAAAACAGAAAAAGTTGCTGTTTCAAAAAGCACTAATCTACATTCTGTCGAACAATCTGATAATGATGGAAGTGACACAGGACTGAGTAGCCCTGAGATTTACAATGTGAAAAACGAACAATAAATAAGCAATATGGCTTAAACCAGAAATGAATAGACAATTAATTAAAATCTAATTGAACACTGGCTTGCCTGTTTCAGTCATTCCACACAAGGAATCTGAATGACATTTCAAAGATACTAAACTGCAACCAGCAGATATCCAACTAAGAACATACATTGGAGAAAAGATAATTCCTGTGAGAATGACATTTTTTACAGTGAAATATAGCAACCAATAAGCCACACTAGACTTGTATGCAGTAAAAAAAAAACAGGAGGGCCAGCATTGTGGGGATGTGCTTGGTGAGATAACTCCAACTTGACTGGAGAACCATCCACTATTTACATGTCAAATCACCTATAATAGAGTCAACCAAAAGTGAATTAAGGAAAATACTGGATGATGCTACCGCAGTGTTCAAGGATGGCACCAGAAAACTCAAACATATCAAGGGCAAAATAGTATTAAATGAAAATGCCACACCAAATTTTAGAAAGCCTGTTCAGTTTCTTACACCATCTCTGATAAAGTAGCCGGTAAGCTGGATCACATGGAGGCTGAAGGAATTCTTTCCTAGGAGCCCATGGCCAACACCAGTGGTCCCAGTGGCCAAGAAGGTTGGGTCTGTCAGGATGTATGGTGATTTTAAGGACACCATCAACCCACTACTGAAAAGTACTGATATCTTTGCAAATCTTTCTGGACTTAGTTGAAGCTTGCCTATGGGTAGAATTGGAAGAAGAGTCCAGCGTGTTTCTCACCATAAACACTAAAAGTACTTCATCATTATAATACTTATTTTTGGAGTAGCATCTGCATTTTCGCTCTGTCAGAAAGCTATAGACTAGGTGCTGCAAAGCTGTCCAGACACACTGTGTTACCTGGATGGCATCATTGTGACTGGTAAGGAACCTCTCCAAAATCTCAAGGCAATGTTAAAAGATTGGACTCAAAGCATGATGTAACAAATCTTAAGATTGGACTCAAAGCATGATGTAACAAATCTTAATTCTTTAAACCAGCATCACTTACTGTGGTTGCACCACTGATGCACAAAAATTACACAAGTGTGCAGAGAAAATTCAAGCAGTGGTAGATGTCCTGGACCAAGGGCCAAAGGATGTATCAGATTTTCAGTACCTTTTAGGATTTGTCAATTATTATAACAGGTTCCGGCCAAACCTGACTACTGTGCTCCATCCCTTGAACTCATTACTACAAATCGAGAAGAAATAGCAATGGACAAAGTAGTGAGGGGTGGCTTTCCAAAAGGTAAAGGAAATGTTGGCGTCAGACTCAATATGTACTCACACATATTGATCCACATCATCCCAGTGAAGCATGCCACGCATTGTTAAGGATGCCAATGTGTCCAGAAGAAATAGACAGAGAGATACTTTACTGATCCCAAAGGAAATTACAGTGTCTTAGTAGCATTACAAGTGCACAGATATACAAATATTAGAAGAGAAGTAGGAAGAAATAAAAAAAATAAGTTACCTCAAACAGTCTAACAGAGGGGGTCATCGCTTCCCCGGCCATAGATTAACTCATTATAGAGCCTAATGGTTGAGGGTAAGAATAACCTCATATAGTGCTCTTTGGAGCAATGCATGAAGATATCCAGAGCTGTCAGATCCACTTCCTACAACCAACATGGAGGAGGCCAAAGAATTTGATATTGTTTCACATCTGTAAGTCTCACCTGTGAAGTAGAGTGACCCCATCATCAGGGAAGTGATTATCTCACAAGAGTAAGAAAACTCCCAGAGCGTAGAACATAGAAATCTACAACATATTACAGACCCTTTGGCCCACAATGTTGTGCCAACCATGTAACCTACTATAGAAACTGCTTAGAATTACCCTACCATATAGCTCTCTATTTTTCTAAGCTCCACGTACCTATCTAAGAGTCTCTTAAAATGCCCTATTGTATCCACCTTCACCACCATCACCGGCAGTGCATTCCACGCACCCACCAATCTCTGTGTGAAATGACATCCCCTCTGTACCTACTTCCAAGCACCTTAAAACTATGCCCCTAGTGTTAGCCATTTCAACCCTGGGAGAAAGCCTCTGGCTATCCACACGAACAATATCTCTCAACATCTTATACACCTCTATCAGCAATTAAATCTTCAGGCCTGAATGGGCCAAATTAAAATATATTACACTGTAGATGTCTAAATAATAGTTGTATTACATAGTATATTGTGTAAAAGATGCACTCTATCTTGAGTTGGATTTTATAGCTAAACAGGGAGGACAGGTGTTTTTAATATTTAGGTCAAACTTGAGTAATATTTTAAATATGCAGTGCTGTGTAAAAGTCTTAGGTATATAAACAGTGCCTATAAAAAGTATCCAACCTGCTTGGAAGTTATCATGTTTTATTATATTATTATATGGTTATTGTTTTACAACATTGAATCAGTGGATTTAATTTGGCTTTTTTGACACTAATCAACAGAAAAAGATTCTTTCATGCCAAAGTTAAAACAGATCTCTACAAAGTCATCTAAATTAATTACAAATACAGAACAGAAAATAATTGATTGCATAAGTATTCACCCCCTTTAATATGACACACCAAATCATCATTGGTGTAGCCAATTGGTTTTAGAAGTCACATAATTAGTTAAATGGAAATCTGTTTTTGGAGACTGTGTGCAGTCAAAGTGTTTCAATTGATTGTGGTAAAAATACACCTGTATCTGGAAGGTCCAACTGTTTGTTGGTGAGTCAGTATTCTGGCAAAAACTACACCATGAAGACAAAAGAACACTCCAAGGAATTCCACAAAAAGGTTATTGAAAATTACAAGTCAGGAGATGGATACAATTTCCAAGTCACTGAATGTCCCTTGGAGTACAGGCAAGTCAATCATCAACAAATGGAAAGAATATGACACAACTGTAAATTCTATTGAATTGACTTTATTTCTTACATCCTTCACACGAGGAGTAAAAATCTTTACGTTATGTCTCCATCTAAATGTGCAATGTGCAATCAGAGTAATTTATAATAAATAGAACAATGTCAATGTAATATACTCAGATGAGCATGAGTTCATCAGTCTAATGGGCTGGCAGAAGTAGCCGTCCCGGAGCCTGTTGGTCCTGAATTTTACGCTGTGGTACTGTTTCCCAGATGGTAGCAGCTGGAATAGATTGTGGTTGGGGTGACTTGGCTCCCCAATGATCCTATGGGCCCTTTTTACACACCTGTCCTTGTAAATGTCCTGAATCATGGGAAGCTTACAACTACAGATGCATTGGGCTGTGCACACCACTCTCTGCAGAGTCCTGCCTAGAGCAGGCCGTCTTCAAAAATTGAGTGACCGTGCAAGAAGGGGAGTAGTGAGGGAGACCACCAAGAGACCCATGACAACTCTGGAGGAGTTTCACGCTTCACTGGCTCAGATGGGACAGATTGTGCATACAACTTTTGCCCGGGTGCTTCACTAATCGTAGCTTTATGGAAGAATGGCAAAGGGAAAGCCACTGTTAAAAACAAACTCATAAAACCTCAGCTAGGGTTTACCAGAAGGCATATGGTAGACTCTGAAGTCAGCTGGAGGAAGGTTCTATAATCTGATGAAACCAAAATTGAGCTTTTTGGCTATCAGACTAAGTGCTCTGTTTGACATAAGCCTGTTATGATCCCAGCCCCCTCCTTTGTGAGAATTGCAAGAGCACACATCGAGGGGGGGGGGGTCAGTAGATCCAGGAGGAGAGAGAGAGAGAGAGAGAGAGAGAGAGAGAGAGAGAGAGAGAGAGAAATGTGCCGAATTGCACATCCCACCCGGGATACAGAATAAGACGACAGCGACTATTGTCTCATGGAGACCACGTGAAAAGCCCTCGGGCAAGGTGGGCTGGTTGAGAGAGAGATTGCATCCTCACAACCTGATTGACACCTGCGACCCCATGAGGAAGTATAAAGGAGAGTCTCAGGGGGACAGCCCCTTCAGACGCACCAAGAAGACACGAGAGTGATCCCGCAGCAGCGGGAAGCCATTCTGAAGGAAGCCACGTGTGTTAGATTCCGGGATTGGAATTTGTGGCTGGAATCACAAAAAACCGCTTTTAACTAACATTGGGGAGAGGGAACCAACGCTCCCCCAATTTCACGGAAGCTTCATCAAGACCCAGCAAGTTCTTTCTCTTCTCCCCCAATCTCTCTCTCTCAGTCGCCCCACGTGAAACCCAGCGATTCTCAAAAGGCTGAGGCCTGCAGACTTCTGAGTGACTTTTATATTTCCAACGGACAATCTATTAACCCCTAGACAACAGTAGAGCTCACTTCTTAATGGTGATTATTACTATACCCGCGCTTTAGATTGAGTGTTGACGACGTGCATTATCTGAATGTTTGTATTAACCCTACTTTTGTGTCCCTTTATAAATAAAAACGTTTGAAAATAGTGACATCAGACTTCAACGGACTTCTCTATCTTTGCTGGTAAGTTATCCAGTTCCGGGATACATAACAAGCCAAACACCTCACATTATCAAAAAACACACCACCCCTACTGTGCTGGCTGTATCATGCTGTGAGAGTGCTTTACCACAGCAAGAAGGCTTGTAAGGGTAGAGGGTAAAATGAATGCAGCAAAATACAGAGAAATCATATAGGAAAACCTGTTGCAGTCTGCAAGAGAACTGCAACCTGGGAGAAGATTTGTTTTCCAGCAAGACAATGACCCAAAGCATAAAGTCAAAGCTACACAAGAATGGCTTAAAAACAACAAAGTTAATGTCCTAGAGTGGCCAAGTTAGAATCCAGACCTCAGTCCAATTGAGAATTTGTGGCTTGACTTGAAAAGGGCAATTCACTCATTGTCCCCATGCAATCTGACAGAGCTTGAACAGTTTGTAAGGAAGAATGGGGATAAATTGCAATGTCTAGAATTGCGAAGCTGATAGAGGCCTATTCATACAGGCTCAAGGCTGTAATTGCTGCCAAATGTGCATCTAATAAACACTGACTTGAAGGAGGTAAATACTAATGCAATCAATTATTTTGTGTTCTATATTTGTAATTAAGTTAGACCACCTTGCAGAGAGCTGTTTTCACTTTGACACAAGAGTCTTTTTTCTGTTGATGAGTGTCAAAAAAATCAAATTAAATCTACTGTGATTCAATGTTGTAAAACAATACAACATGTGAACTGTCAACAGAAGTGAATACATCTTATAGGCAATTGTATATTGTTACGTACCCCGTAACTGGGTCACTTACCAGCAAAGATAGAGAGGTCCTTTGAAGTCTGATGGTACTATTTTTAACAGTATTTATTGATAAAAATACACAAAAATAATATCAATGCAAACATACAGATAATATACGTCATCACTACTAAGTCTAAAAGCGCGGGTATAATAATAATCACTAAGAAATAGCTCTGTCGTTGTCTAGGGAATAATGTATTGTCCGATGGAAATATAAAAGTCACTCAAGTTCATGCAGGCTGCAGCCTTTGGTTGGAGTCAAGTGAGAGAGTTTAAAACTTGCCCATTCCTTTTATGATGTCAATCCTTCGAGAGCCATTGGGGCTGATTTCTCCTTTGTTTTAGCTCAAGCCGTTCTTCCGTGGTACGGTCCACCAATTCCGAGGTAAATGGAAAAGGACGCACGTGGGCTTTCCACCGGCTGTCGCTATTACGCTATTACGGGATTTCTAGCATTTCTTCTGGTGTGTCTAAAGGGGCTGTTCCCCAGAGCCTCTTTTATCCTGACTCACAGGGTCTCAGATGTCAATCAGACTGGAAGGATGCCACCCCTCAACCAGCCCACCTTTGGTCATTCCCTGAGGGCCTCAAATAAATAGCATAGCACTCAATACACAATTCCATCTCCAAGAGACAATGGCCGTTTCCAGTGGCTTTGTATCGCTGAGGGGCCAGGACATTCCAAACGTCTCTCTCTCATTTCCTGGGTCTCCTGACCTGAATTAATAGCGATCTTGCGATTCTCAAAAAGGAGGGGGCTACTTTGGACCCTTCGACCCCTCAGAGTTGGGCACAGGCGTAACAATATATGTATGTGTACATATAGAGTTGAAGCCAGAAGTTTACATACACCTTAGCCAAATACACATAAACTCAGTTTTTCACAATTCCTGACATTTAATCCTAGAAAACACTCCCTGTCTTAGGTCAGTTAGGATCATTATTTTAAGAATGTGAAATGTCAGAAAAGTAGTAGAGAGAATGATATATCTCAGCTTTTATTTCTTTCATCACATTCCCAGTGGGTCAGAAGTTTACATACACTTTGTTAGTATGTGGTAACATTGCCTTTAAATTGTTTAACTTGGGTCAAATGTTTTGGGTAGACTTCCACAAGCTTCTCACAGTAAGTTGCTGGAATTTTGTTCCATTCCTCCAGACAGAACTGGTGTAACTGAGTCAGGTTTGTAGGCCTCCTTGCTCACACACACTTTTTCAGTTCTGCCCACAAACTTTCTATCGGATTGAGGTCAGGGCTTTTTGATGGGCAGTCCAATACCCTGACTTTGTTGTCCTTAAGGAATTTTGCCACTATTTTGGAGGTATGCTTGGGGTCATTGTCCATTTGGAAGACCCATTTGCGACCGAGCTTTAACTCTTGAGATGTTGCATCAATACATCCATACAATTTTCCTTCCTAATGATGCCATCTATTCTGTGGTGCATCAGTCCCTCCTGCAGCAAAGCACCCCCACAACATGATGTTGCCACCCCCATGCTTCATGGATGGGATGGTGTTCTTTGGCTTGCAAGCCTCACCCTTTTTCCTCCAAACATAATGATGGTCATTATGGCCAAACAGTTCAATTTTTGCTTCATCAGACCAGAGGACATTTCTCCAAAAAGTAAGATCTTTGTCCCCATGAGCAATTGCAAACAGTAGTCTGGCTTTTTTATGGTGGTTTTGGAGCATTTGCTTCTTCCTTGCTGAGCAGCCTTTCAGGTTATGTCAATATAGGCTTCGTTTTACTCTGGATATAGATACTTGTCTACCTGTTTCCTCTAGCATCTTCACAAGGTCCTTTGCTGTTGTTCTGGGATTGATTTGCACATTTTGCGCTGAAGTACGTTTATCTCTAGGAGACAGAATGCGTCTCCTTCCTGAGCAGTATGACAGCTGCATGGTCCCATGGTGTTTATACTTTCATACTTTTGTTTGTTCAGGCGTTTGGAAATTGCTCCCAAGGATGAACTAGACTTGTGGAGGTCCACAATTTTTTTCTGAGCTCTTAGCCGATTTCTTTTGATTTTGTTTGTAAACTTCTAACCCACTGGAATTGTGATATAGTCAAGTAAAAGTGAAATAATCTGTCTGTAAACAATTGTTGAAAAATTACTTGTGTCGTGCACAAAGTAGATGTCCTCAATGTCTTGCCAAAACTAGAGTTTGCTAATATGAAATCTGTGGAGTGGTTAAACAATGAGCCTTAATGACTTCAACCTAAGTGTATGTAAACTTCTGACTTCAACTGTATGGTTCCGTGAATGAAGTACGTGAACACCATACGTCATCATGCCACCATGTCAAATAAAAGTAAAACTCAACATGTTATTTCCAGTTCTCTGTTTTTTCGCTTTTAATTAGTTTTTATGTTTTGAAGTTACAAACATAACAGAAAGGCACTTAAAATCTATGCAACCAACTGGGGAGAGTGTTCAAGGACTTAGAAACATAAAAAGCCTACAGCACAATACAGGCCCTTCAGCCCACAATACTGAGTCGAACATGTACTTACTTTAGAAATTACCTAGGGTTACCCATAGCCCTCTATTTTCCTAAGCTCCATGTACCTATCCAGAAGTCTCTTAAAAGACCCTGTCGTATCCACCTCTACCACTGTCGCCGGCAGACCAATCCACGCACTCACCACTCTCTGCGTAGAAAATCTACCACTGACATCTCCTCTGTACCTACTTCCAAGCACCTTAAAACTGTGCCCTCTTGTGTTAGCCATTTCAGCCCTGGGAAAAAAGTCTCTACTATCCACAAGATCAATGCCTCTCATCATCTTACACACCTCTATCAGGTTGCCTCTCATCCTCCGTTGCTCTAAGGAGAAAAGGCCGAGTTCACTCAACCTATGCTCATAAGGCATGCTCCCCAATCCAGGCAACATCCTTGTAAATCTCCTCTGCACCTTCCTATGGCTTCCACATCCTTCCTGTAGTGAGGCGACCAGAACTGAGCACAGTACTCCAAGTGGGGTCTGACCAAGGTACTATATGGCTGTAACATTACCTCTCAGCTCTTGAATTCAATCCCATGGTTGATGAAGACCAATACACTGTATACCTTCTTAACCACACAGTCAATCTGTGCAGCAGCTTTGAGTGTTCTATGGACTTGGACCCCAAGATCTCGCTGATCCTCCACACTGCCAAGAGTCTTACCATTAATACTAAATTCTGCCATCATATTTGACTGGACCACCTGATGCTTATCTGGGTTGAATTCCATCTGCCACTTCTCAGCCTAGTTCTGCATCCTATCAATGACCCGCTGTAACCTCTGACAGCCCAGCTCTACACACTATCCACAACACCTCCAAACTTCATGTCATCAGCAAATTTACTAACCCATCCCTCCACTTCCTTATCCAGGCTATTTATAAAAATCACAAAAAGGGGTCACATGGATGTAATTGGGTGACATTGGCTAGTGGGCCGGATGGGCTTGTTACCGTGCTATATCTGAAATAAAGAAATAAAATCATTGTCATAGGTTGGGGCAGAGACTATAATATTAGGACTTTATGTTGAAACTTTAGTGATTAAGTGCCTTTGGAGTATTGCATGTACTTCTGGTTGCCACACTTTAGGAAGGATGTGGTTGGTTGGAGACCAAAATGAATAACCTCACACTAGCTCTCAACTCCCAAACCTCTACATGCCAAAGTGCCTGAAGTAATGTGACATTCATTAGCTCAGCTGTATTGGTTACACTAGTGAGTGTTTGCCACGATGTCAATGGGACTGCCGTAGTATTGAAACTTTCATTAAAGCTCTTCGGAGGAACATGGAAAACCTCTAAGGAGAATGGATTATGTGCGTGTTCTGAGTGCTTTAAGTGATGTGCATCCTTCAGGAAATAGAGGTGCTGTGACAACACATTTAAGTTATTGAGGCAGGAGTTAATTGCTTTACAAGGGAGTACAATGCTTCAAAAGATTGTTTGGCTGCTCATTGGTGCACTGTAGCAGTGAACTGAAAGGGAACATGGACAGGTTTAAATGAAAAACACTGGGGTACAGTACTGGTGAGGATAGGTCTGTGACTGTATAACATTAGGGTACAGTACAGGTGGGGAAGGGTCTGTCTGTGTATAACACTGGGTACAGTACAGGTGTGGAAAGGTATATAATGTGGCAAGTGTTCAGGGATATTTGCATGGAGTTACATAGAAACACAGAAAACCTACAGCACATCTTCATTCTCTAACTGCTGTAGTCTGAGGTTTCCACCTACTTCAAAAGGGTATCAATCTTATTGCTGCCCAAGCTGAGCAGGGTGTGCTGCCTCAATGACTATCACCAGCTGCACTCACATCTACTGTGATAAAATGCTTTGATAGGAGAATCAAGGGATATGGGGACAAGGCAGGAACCGGGTATTTATGGTAATTGATCAGCCATGATCTCAAAATGCCAGTGCAGGCTCGAGAGGCCGAATGGTCTACTTCTGAACCTATTGTCTATTGTTAATCATGGCAAAAATTAACTCCAGCCCAAGCAAGGACCTGGAGCTATCTCAATTTGCCTACCATCACAATAGGTCTACAGGGGATACAATCTCACTGGCTTTTCACTCGACCTTGGATGACTTGGGCAATAGTAAGACCTATTTCAGGCTGCTGTTTATTGATTTTAGCACTGTTTTAAACACCATCATCCCCCCAGAACTAATCAACAAGCTTCAAAACCTGGGACTCTGTATCTTCCCATGCAACTGTATCCTTGACTTCCTCACCAGGAGACTAGTCAATGTGGATCAAAAATATCATCTCCTCCTCGCTGACCATCAATACTAGTGCACCTCAAGAATGCACACTCAGCACACTGCTCTATTCTGTCTACACCCATGACTGTGTGGCTAAGAACAGTGCAAATGCCATCTATAAATTTGACAATGACACAACTATTTTTGAGAGAATCTAAAGGAAGTGAAGAGGAGGCATACAGGAGTGAGATAGATCAGCTGGGTGAACGATGTCACAATATTAACCTCACACTCAATGCCTTTTGGAATAACAAACTGATTTTGGACCAGTAAGGGGAAGATGTGGGAACACACACCAGTCCTCATCAAGACATCAGCAATGGAAAGGATGAGCAGTTTCAAATTCTTGGGAGTCAACATCTCTGAAGATCTATCCTGGGCCCAACATATTGATGTGATTACAAATAAGGCAGTGGATATACTTCATTGAGAATTTAAGGAAATTTGGTATGCCGCTGAAGACACCACCAAATTTCTACAAGTGCACTGTTTTAACTGGCTGCATCATCATTTTGCATGGATGCTCTATAGCACAGGATCAAGAAGCTGCAGAGGGTTGTAGACTCAGCCAGCTTCAATATGGGCACTAGCTTCCCTACCATCGAAGACATGTTTAAAAGAGGATGCCTCAAAAAGGTGGCATCCATCATTAACAATACTCATAACCTAGCACGTGTTCTCTTCTCATTACTATCATCAGAGAGGAGGTAGAGGAGCTTGAAGAGACACACTCAAGTTTCTTCACCTCTGCCATCAGAATAGTACCCACGAGCATTCCCTCTCTATACTCTTTTCCATAGATGCTGAGTTCCTCTGGCATTTTGTGAATGTTGCTTGGATTTCCAGCAGCAGCAGATTTTTACTATTTTTGCTCTCTTTTTGAACTACTTATTTAATTTTTATATACATATTGCCTCTAAAATATTGGAAATTTTCATGTTTACTTGTTTTAAAACATTGAATCACGGTGGATTTAATTTGGCTTTTTTGACACTGATTAACATAAAAAGAGTGTTTCATGTCAAAATGAAAACAGATCTCCACAAAGTGGTCTAACTTATTTACAAATATAAAACATAACTATTCACGCCCTTTAATATGACACACCAAATCATCACTGGTGCAGCCAATTGGTTTTAGAAGTCACATAATTAGTTAAATAGAGATTTTTGAAGACCTATGTGCAGTCAAGGTGTTTCAATTGATTGTAGTGAAAATACAACTGTATCTGGAAGGTCCAACTGCTGGTGAGTCAGAGTCCTGGTAAAAACGACACCATGAAGACAAAAGACCACTCCAAACAACCTGGTGTAAAGGTCAAAGTGGAAACAGATATCCATAAAGTGATCTTTGTGAAAAGCACAAGTCAGGAGATGTATACAAGAAGTGTTCCAAGTTACTGACTCTTCCTTGGAGTCGAGTTATGTCAATCATCAAGAAATGGAAAGAATATGGCACAGCTGTAAATCTGCCAAGAACACGCTGTCCTCAAAAACCGAGTGACCATGCCAGAAGGTGACTAGTGAGGGAGGCCACCGAGAAAACTATGACAACTCTGGAGGAGTTACAAGCTTCAGTGGCTGAGATGGAAGAGACTGTGCATATAACTCACTAGTTGCAGAGGAATAAGATGGAAGAGGAGGATTCTGGATCTAGGCTTATGGACAATGATGAAGGTTAATGATAGGTTAATGATGAAGAATTACAATCTTTGGAGCCATTTCACTGCACTAGTGCAACAACTGACACAAAAAAGTCAATTTTTACAATGGGAGAGTGGCACAGAGAAAGCCACTGTTGAAAACAAACTTATCTCGGCTAGAGTTTGCCATAAAGCATGTGGGAGACTCTAAAGTCAGCTGGAAGAAGGTTCAATGACAGGGTTTCCCAACTGGGATTCCGTGAGACATCGCTAGGGGTTCTGCAAGACAGTGATTAAAATAAATTGTCACATAGACCTATTTCATTATTAAATGTAGATGCTAAAATTCTTTCAAAAATAATGGCTAATTGGCTGGTGAATTTTCTAGCTAAAATTATATCTCAAGACCAAACAGGTTTTGTAAAGGGCCGTTATTCCTTCTCTAATGTTCAGAGACTGTCAAATGTAATATATTCATCCTTTTCTAAGACTCCCCAATGTGTTGTCTCTCTCAATGCTGAAAAGGCATTTGACAGAGTTGAATTGAAATACTTATTTAATGTTTTGAGAAATTCGGCTTTGGTATTAATTTTAATAAGTGGATCAGAATGATATATGAGTCCTATTGCTACTGTTATTACTAATAATTGCAGATCTCCTTTTTCTCAGCTTTCGTGGGGTACGAGACAAGGATGTCCGTTAAGTCCCTTGTTATTTAATTTGGTGTTGAAACCCTCGGCTACTGCACTTCGTAAAGCTAAAGATATTCATGCAATTTTCATAAATGGGACTATTCATAAGATCTCCCTTTATGTTGATGATCTCTTAGTTTATATTTCGAATCCTGAAGAATTCACTCCTTGTTTATTGAAACTATTAAACGAATTTGGAATGTTTTCGGGATATAAACTAAACCTTCATAAAAGTGAATTACTTCCCCTAAATGATTCTGCTTCTATATATGATGACATTCCTTTTAGAGTTATGGACTCTTTTAAATATCTAGGTATTATTTTACTAACAATCATAAAGACCTTTATAAAGCTAATTTGGTTCCTTTAGTGGATTTTATGAAGCAATTATTTTGTAGATGGAATCCACTTACACTTTTGTTAGCCGGCCAAATTCATTCAGTTAAAATGATAATTTTACCAGCATTTTTATATGTATTTCAAAATATCCCTATTTTTAAAACTTTTTTAACTAATAAGATTTTTAATCAGGTTGACTCTATTATTTCATCTTTTGTTTGGAATAATAAAGATTAAGATTTGGTAAACATCATTTACAAAACTTAAAATAGGATGGAGGTCTTGCTTTGCCTAATTTAAGAATGTATTATTGGGTTTTTAATATACGTTATATGTGTTTTGGTTATATTGGACTGATAAAAATAAACAACCACCTTGGGCTGATTTGGAATTTAATGCAGTGAAACAGTTTCACTTAACCTCATTGTTAGGAGCTTCTCTGTCTGTACAACTGGCCAAAATTACTAATTTAAATTTATACCCTGTGATTAAGCAGTCATTATGAATTTGGTTCCAGTTTTGTAATTTTTTTAATCTTAAAAAATTTGAACTTTTTAGTTTATCGAAATTATTTATTTAAACCTTCATTAAGTGATCTTGCCTTTCATCTTTGGAGGAATAAAGGATCCTTCATGGATCTGTTCCAAGATGGCCGACTGATGTCTTTTGAGAAATTAGTAACTAAATACTCTCTCTCGTATTCACATTTCCTGCAATATCTTCAGGTTAGACACTTCTTACAAGAATATTTAGGTAATTTTCCATATATACAGGATTCTGACCTGTTAGATATTATTTTAAAAATGAACCCTTTAGTGAAAGGTTTTATTGGGAAAATTTATAATTTATTGTTACAACAGCACAACTACCCTTCACTTAAGATAAAGCAAGATTGGGAGAGAGAGCTTAACATGACCTTGATAACCCAGGGATTGATTGCGGATTTTGAAGTTGGTTAACTGTTCTTTGATCTGTGACAGTCACTCTTCAATTCAATTTAAAATTGTACATCATTACTATTTGACAAAGGAGAGACCGTCTAAAATGTTTCCTAATGTTGATAGTCAGTGTGACAGATGTAAAACCGAAACCGCCACATTGACACGTGTTTTGGTCGTGTTCTGTACTGAAACAATTTTGGAAATCTATTTTCTCTACAATATCTACAGTTCTAAAAATTAATTTACAACTTAATAAATTGACAGTTTTGCTTGGTATAATCCCTCAATATATTCATGGTATTTCTCTATCATACCAACATGTAATTGCATTCATTACATTATTGGCCAGAAGGGCTATTTTGTTGAAATGGAAAGATGCTTCTGCTCCTACTTTGATACAATGGTTCTCTCAGGTGATGCTATGTCTTAGTTTGAAGAAATCAGTAGTTGAACTTTTGATCCTTGATTTGATTTTGAGAAAAGGTGGGGTTCATTTGCCCGCTACTATCATCTAATTTGAGTTAATTAATATGGTTTCCTTCTGATTTTTGTTTAAATGGATTTGAGTTGACAGATTGATGTTTTTATTCTATGGAAGCTTGTATGATGTATAGCTCCAGGGTTGTGCTCCCAATGGTTTTTTTTTCCCATTTTTTTTTAGTTAGTAGGGTTTTTTTTCTCTTAGTAAGGGTTCTTTTTTTCTTTCTTTCAAAAAAAAATATTCTTAACACTATTTTTTCTTATTATTATCGATACATTGCTTAGCTTTGTTAATCAGTTATTTGCTAATTTAATTCATTGTACATGATATATTGACTTGATTACCTTAATGTATTTTTGTTGCTCTTCAATAATAACTAATAAAAAAGATTTTTTTTAAAAATTGTCTTCAACCTCATGCAATGCACAATGCCAGCACTTGCAAAGGTGGGCAGTGACAGAGCTACCACTTTCAGCCCGTAATGGGAGTGCGAAGTTGGACCGTGCTTATTTGGTTTAATCCATTCTCAGTTTTTGATGCCAGATAGGGAGGCCATTGATAATTGGTGAGCGCTGTATTGCACAGAGGGGGGGGGGGGGGGACTGTGGGCTGATGAGCATGAAGTGGGCTATCCCAGCATTGAATGGACTCACCCAACATGGGATGTTACACAAGCTAGTCCCTCCTGAACTACCTCTCCCAACTTTGCCTTAAACATTGCCAACTGACTAATGGGAATGAACGCGCTTCCAGTGTTGCAGAAAACTGGAGGGTAATTTTCATTCTAAAAACCGTACAGTGTAGCAATTTTTGAAGAGGAGGATTCTAGGTCTAGACCTCCAGACAATGATTAAGGTTAATGATAGGCTAATGATGAAGAATTACAATCATCTGAGAAATTTCACTGCACTCGTCCAACAATAGACACAAAAAAGCCCATTTTTACAATGAAAGCTATTTATCAATGGATTTTACATGGACTGGTGATCCAGGTTGTCCTTTACCATTGTGCCTGATCTGTGGCAAACAACTTACAAATGTAGCAATGGCTCCAGCAAAATTGAAAAGACACTGAACTACAAATCACAGCCATATGACACGTAAAAGTGCTGATTATTTTAAATGGCCTTAGGAATCACAAAACAAACAGATTAAAGCTTTTTAAAATAAAGTCACAGTCACTAGAAAGATTCAGGAAGCAAGTTATTTAGTATCTGTAAAGACCAGTTCACTCCAGAATGTTAAAAAAAAAACTGAAAACCTGGACAGAGCACACCAATCTCCTGCTACATCGAGATAACTGGTGGCTTAGCAAGTAAAGAGTTTGAGCTGAAAGGTGAATTGCAGGAGTGCTTTAAAGATGGAAATGAAGAATGGCTGCAGAAACTAACCAACTTAAGACATTTTTCATCATATGAACTAGCTGAACAAGTCTCTGCAAGGCCCTGGAGAAAATGTTTTGACGTTAAGTGACAAGATTCTTGTAATTAAAAGTAAACTGATTCTTTGAAAAAATCATGTTGCACAAGGATCTTGAAATGTTTCCACTGCTGATTGGGCTTGAGAATGAGGAAGAATGTCAGAAAGTCTAGAGTCTTATTGAAAACAACCTGGAAGAACTGCAGAACAAAATTGAACAGTATTTTTCCTCCCTTTCAACACAAGTGTATGACAGCGTGAGGGACCTTTCCTCTGAATCTTCTGCTCAGCCTGACAACCTGACTTTGAGAGAAGAAGAACTTTGTAAGCTACATTCTGATCATGCACTCAAGATTAGATTTACTGACCTGCCCCTGGACAAGTTCTGCATCTCTGTGAAAGAAGAGCATCCTGCCACGTTCATAGGAAAGCAATGAACATTTTGCTGCAGTTTTGAACTTCTTACGTGTGTGAGCAACCTTTCTCTTAACAGCGGCAGAGCAAGGATTGCAATCGTCTCATTTCAGTTGAAGATGAAATCCATGTGAAATTAAACCCAGAATTGAGAAATTTATTACGTTTACCTTATGAGGTTTTAAAATTTATGAAAAGATTAATTTCAAGAAAGGTAAGCTAAGTTTAACTATCTGTTTTTTTTTCAAGAAAGATTGGCTAAAAATTCATTCTCTACTTAAAGGAGCATTGACAATTATCTTTGTTTTATTATATTTACAACTTATTGATCATGCTAATGTACTGTAAGTTCTACATATAATAATTTGTATCCAGGGGTTTCCCTGAGACCTAAATTTTATTTCAAGGGTTCCTCTAGGGCAAAAAGGTTGAGAAAGGCTGTTCTATGCTCTGATGAAACCAAAATTGAGCTTTTTGGCCATCAAACTAAATGCTATGTTTGATGTAAGCCAAACACCGCACATCATCAAAAACACAGCATCCCTACTGTGAAGCATGTTGGTTGCTGCATCATGCTATGTGGATGCTTCACTGCAGCATGCCCTGGAAGGCTTGTGAAGGAAGAGTAAAATGAATACAGTAAAATACAGGGAAATCTTGGAGGAAAACCTAATGCAGTCTGCAAGAGAACTGCAACTTGGGATAAGACAATGACCCCAAGCATAAAGCCAGAGGTAACTACCAGGTTCAGGAACAGTTATAACCCCTCAACCATGTAAGGAATGGCTTAAAAACAACAAAATGAATGTCCTGGAGTGGCCAAGTCAGAGCCCAAACCTCAATCCAAAAAGAATTGTTCACTCATGATCCCCATGCAATACAACAGAGCTTGAGCAATTTTGTTAAAAAAAAGAATGGGGAAAAATTGCAGTGTCCAGATGTGCAAAGTTGATGGAGATGCATCCACAGAGACTCAAAGCTGTAATTGCTACCAAAGGCACATCTACTAAATACTGACTTAAAGAGGGTGAGGAATTATACAATAAATTATTTTGTGTTTAATAAATGTAATAAATTTAGACCAATTTGTAGAAGTTTGTTCTCACTTTGACACAAAAGAGTCTTTTCAGTTGATCAGTGTCAAAAAAAGCCAAAGTAAATCCACTGTAATTCAATGCTGTAAAACAATAAAATGTGGAAACTTCACCCTGGGGGTGGGAGGGGGGAAGAAATACTTTTATAAGCACTGTTTCTAATTACAATTTACAGTATTTTTTATCATGTACTGTTGTACTGCTGCTGCAGAACAAAAAGTTTCATGACATATGTCAGTGATAATCCATCAGCATGGACCCCACCATCCAGTCCATGCTCTCTTCTCACTGCTGTCATCGGGAAGGAGGTACAGGAGCCTCAAGTTCTACACTACCAGGTTCAGGAACAGTTATTACCCCTCAACCATAAGTCTCCTGAACCAGAGGGAATAACATCACTCACCTAATCACTGAACTAATTTCATAATCTATGGACTCACTCTTAAGGACGCCACAACCTGTGTGTTCTTCATATTTATTACTTATTTATATATTATTATTATTATTATTATTATATTTGCACAGCTTGTTGTCTTTTGCCTATTGGTTCTTTGTCTGTCTTTGTCGCATGTTTTCATTGAATCTATTGTGTTTCTTTGTACTTACTGTGAATGGCTGCAAGAAAATGAATCACAGGGTACTATATGGTGTCATATGTACATATACATATTTGAATAAACCTGATTCAGATTGGTTTTTATCCTATCAAAATATTTACATATGCTAGAATGCTTCAATTACATCACTTAATCTTCTGAACTCAAGGGAATTCAAGCCTAGTAAATGCAATCCTACAATGTTTCTTCAAATCCTCTCCTGTTCCATTTGATAATGATATTTTTTTGTCTATCCAGAAGTGCAAGGCTCCAGAAAGACGTATGATCTTGTGTGCAACAGAACATGGCTGTCGAAAACAATATTTCTACTTAAATAATTCTATTTAACTCTCAATTTGAATGTTACACATTTTATTTAATCAAAATCACTTAATTATTCCATAGTTTAGTACAAAAAGACAGAATAATAAATAGTAAATAATGCGAAAGTAGTCAGACTCCTTTTATATATCTGACTTGAATAAATATTGAAAATACACCATTCAGAAATAAACAAGAATGCATATCAAATAATATCAGTCCAGATGATTCTTCGTTGCCAAGATCTAAAAGGATTCAAAATGATCTAGAGCCAAGCTTTATTGTTTAAACACATGCTTTCAAGTGTGAGTTCTCTTTATAAACTCAGTGAAAACAAAATTAAAAATTCAGGACCTAATTTTATCAGAAATTACAATATTGAAATGGATATTTTATGCATATGGTTTTGATTAAAAATACAAAAAGTGTTTGCATTAGTAACATATCCAAAGTATTGCTTTCTTTATAGATCAAGATAATAAACTAGTAATACACCCATTGACTATAATTGCCTATCATCAATGCACTTCACACAATTAGATTTACTATGTACATATATGCAGTTTTTATGACTAGGACATAAAGCCATAAATTTCATTAGACTTACATCACATCTTCAGAGTCAGGACCTTGCAAGAACCTAAACAAACTGAGATTAGTGTCCAATAGGAATAGACATACATGCAAGTGCAATAGATACAGACTTTGTGCAACGATGAAAAGAACAGCTTATTACATATGCTCTGTGGACTCACAATAAAGATAATAAAATAACCTTCGTTCTTGCAAAAACACTCTCAGAACCAAAGCTTGAGCAATTACTCAGTCCCTGGATACATTGACCTAAATCTTTAATCAGTAGCACAGTGATGCTGCTCACTAATGACATTGTTGAAACCTGCCCAAAATAGGTTAAGCAGGTTATGTGGTATGTTTCTTCCTATTATAATCCGATTTGCAATGAGGTGGGTTCTGCAAGAGATATGTGAACTCCCAGAAAGAGTCCACATGTTAAAGACTGAATGGGAACTCTGAATGAAGAATTCACATAGACAACAAAGAAACAAAAAACACAAATTTTACCCAAAACATTTTACAGAACATAAACAGACATTAGGATGTGTGTGTGTGTGTGTGTGTGTGTGTGTGTATGTATATATATATATATATATATATATATATATATATATATATATATATAGTGAAGCAATAAACTGTTAAAAAAAATCAGACATCAAATTAATTTTTCAAGACTATGGCATTCCAAAACAAGTATTCCTTAGTCTATCTTCTGAATTCCATCCAGTGAGTACTGTATAGTCAAGCCAATTCAATTTGTCCTCATAGGCTCAACCCTCATCTCTTGAACCAACTTGGTGAACCTCCTCTGTATGGCCTCCAAGACCAACAAGTATATCTTTCCTCAGGTGAGGAGACCAGAAATGCATTCAGTACACTAGATGCAGTCTCACTGATACCATGTACAGTTGCAGCATAACCTCCCTGCTTTTAAATTGAATCACTCTAGCAATGAAGGTCAACGTTCCATTTAACTTCTTGACAACCTGCTGCACCTGGAAATCAACCTTTTGTGACTCATACAGATACATTCCCAATTCCCTCTGCATCATATATGCAATATTTCACCATTTAAATAATAATCTGATCTTTTGTTTTTTCCTCCAAATTGGATGACCTCGCATTTGGCAACATTGTACTCCATGTGCCAGACCTTTGCCCACTCACTTAAAAGATCTCTATCTCTCTGCAGACTCTCCACATATCTGCAAATTGCTTTTCTACTCAATTTAGTATCATTAGCAAACTTGGATATGTTAAACCCGGTTCCCTCTTCCAAATCATTAACGTATATGGTGAAAAGTTACAAGCACAGCACCATCCCCTGCTGCAATCCGCTCTCCACTGATTGCTAACCAAAGAAACATTCATTTATCTCAATTCTCTGTCTTCTTTTGATTAACTAATAACTAACACCTAACCCCCAACTCCATGCATCCTTATTTTATGGACATATCTTTTTTGAGGACTCTTATTGAACACCCTCTGGAAAGTAACATATAAACAGCTGATGGTTAAGTATATGAACACAGTATGAAAATGTTGATATTTAAGCAATGACACAGATTTGGTATTGTGTTCACCTGGGAGGAGCAGGACAATTCTGGATGTTTGCATTTAGTTGTAAATAGGCAAATATTAGTAGTTGTCAGGTTTACAGTAATTATAGTGAAGTTCAACTGCAAATTCTGTACTAAATCCTAAAGTACTGGTATTGGTATCATATTGTCAATGTACAGAGATGAAAAGCTTTTGATACTTGAATGCTTACTGCTCAAATTTGTTCAAGATTGTACAGTCCCAATGATTAATTTTTATAAGAAAGGCATTAAATGCATCTCCTTCATTTGATGCAGTTTGCATAAGATCTAATTATTAACATCAGCTCATCTAATGAATCTCAGAAATAGTCATATGAAGAATGCATTGGATCCAACCTAAAAAAGTAATACCTCATGCTGATGGTCTTCTGCAAACAACCACTAAATTTGGCTTTCTCCTTACAATTATGTACAGATGGTGATTAACAACTAAGGTCCTTATTTCCTCTGGCCCAGTCAAAATCTCATTCATAGCTGATTGTGGACTTCAGGAAGGGTAAGACAAAAGAACACATACCAATTCTCATTGAGGAATCAGAAGTGGAGAGAGTGAGCAGCTTCAAGTTCCTGGGTGTCAAGATCTCTGAGGATCCAACCTGGTCCCAACATATTGATGTAGTCATAAAGAAAGCAAGATAGCCGCTATACTTTATTAGGAGTTTGAAAAGATTTAGCATGTCAACAAATACATTCAAAAACTTCTATAGTTGTACCATGGAGAGCATTCTGACAGGCTGCATCACTGTCTAGTATGGGTGGGGGGATGGCTACTGCACAGGACTGAAAGAAGCTGCAGAGGGTTGAAAATTTAGTCAGCTCCATTCTGGGCACTCGCCTACAAAGTACCCAGGACATCTTCAGGGAGCAGTGTCTCAGAAAGGCAGTGTCCATTATTAAGGACCTCCAGCACCCAGGGCATACCCTTTTCTAATTGGTACCATCAGGTAAGAGATACATAAGTCTGAAGGCACACACTCAGTGATTCAGGAACAGCTTCTTCCCCTCCACCATTAGATTCCTAACTGGACGTTGAAGCTTTGGACAATACTTCACTTTTTTCTAATATACAGTGTTTCTGTTTTTGCATACTTTTTAAAAATCTATTCAATAAATGTAATTGATTTACTTGTTCATTTATTATGTTTAATTTTATTTGTTTTTTTCCCTCTGTCTGCTAGATTATGTATTGCATTGAACAGCTGCTGCTAAGTTAACAAATTTCATGTCACATGCCGGTGATAATAAACCTGATTCTGATTCCCTATGTTTTTTAAATTTGTAAAGGATCTCCTTACTATTCTTTATCTCGATTCAATCCTTGAGACTGCTCTTCCGTAATCATTCCTCTTTAGTTAACTAGATACCATCATAAATCACTTCTAGTTTCTACACATTTCCTTCTCTTTCTTTAAACTTACTGTTATGTTTTGTAACTCCAGAAACTAATCAAAAGAAAAACACATGAGCCTGAATGCTTGTCTACTTAATATTTCTTTCCTTTTTTTCTCCCCCTTAGGGAGGTGCTCAAATATGTCTTATTCAATTTATTTTCAGAAATTCATTTTCGACAAACTGTGGTCCACTGTCACTGACGAAGTGCTCTGGAACACAAGTTCTTGAGAAGAGCCTTCTTAACACATCAAGCATGCAAGGCTGCAGTGGACGAGTTCGGGAATGCTTCTGGCCACTTTCTACTATAAAGAAATTTGTACCCATGTATGGTTTGGCAAAATCCACATGAATCCTCTGCCAAAAGAACGCAATCCCAGGGAAGGCGAGGCGCTGCTTTTGGCATCTTCTGAACATGCTGGCATCCCAATCAGTGCATAGCAAACTGCTCAATCCCCGAATCTATCCCAGGCCACCAGACAAATCTTGGAGCCAACACTTTAATTTTAATCACACCTAGATGATTGGCATGTAGCTCCTCCAACACTTTTGCTCTCAGTTTTGATCGTACAAAAACTCTCAATCCCCACATAAAGGAACTCCCATCAAGGGCAAGTTCATCCCAGCTCTGGTACACATAGGTAGAAACTGGAATTTCTGCTGCACATTCCAGCCATTTTGGGTTGCTATGTAGATCTGCAACAATGTGTGGTCTTTCTGCTTTCCCTTTGGATCATCTCTGCCGTAACAGGGAGATCTTCGATTTGCATTAGGGAGAATATGTCAAGAAAAGTGTCCTCTTTTGTAAATTTTGCAGGTACTTCCTTTTGCAAGGGTAAGAAGAACAATCTATTAGCATTCCCATAATTAGCTGCCCTCATGAAGTAACTGTGTTCTCCAAGACATTTGTGCTGATGCTGTTAATGGAACACCCTTCTGTGGATTCAAAATGGACAAAATGGCTGATGATCAGTCATGAGGGGAAACTCTCTCTCATACAGGTACTGACTGAAACATTTTACACTGTAAAGCAGAATCAATGCCTCGCTGTCAATCTGTGTGTAATTTTTCTCTGCAGTGGAAAGGAAAGTGATGCAAAGACTATGGGCATTCACTTACATCACATAACATACGACATGTCTGCACTTGTACCATAAGGCGAGACATCACAGACAAACTTCACTGGATGATATGGATCATAATATTTAAGTACAGTGTCTGTTGTCACCATTTCTGGTTACCATCTCACACTGCTTTGTCCATTGCTATTTCTTCCCAATCTGTAGTAATGAGTTCAAGGGGTGGAGTACAGTAGCCAGGTTTGACAGGAACCCGTTATAGTAATTGACAAATCCTAAAAAGAACCACAACTATGACACGTATTTGGCCTGAGGGAATTCACCTCAGCTTGAATATTTTTAGCACACTTGTGTAATTTTTGTGTGTCAATGGTTTAACCAGAGTAAGTAATGCTTGGTTTAAAGAATTCATATGTCATGTCTTGCTCTGAGCCCATAATCTTCTAATGTTTTTAACAGTGTCCCAAGATCTTGGAGATGTTCCTTGTCATCCTTAATAGTAACAATGATGTCACGCAGGTAACACTGAGTACTTGGAAAAAACCTTGTACCACCTGGTCCATAGCTTTCTGACAGAGTGCAGGTGCAGATGCTACTCCAAAAATAAGCCTATTATAATGATAATACCCTTTGTGAGTGCTTATGGTGAGAATCACAGGACTCTTCTTCCATCTCCAGCTGTAGGTACATCTCATCCAAGTCCACTTTGGTGAAGTGCGTCCCTCTAGAAAGGTTTGCAAAGATATCCTTTATCTGGACAAAGCAGGGTAATCTACAGTACTTCCAGCAACATTAAAATCACCACAAATCCTGACAGACACATTTTTTCCTGGCTACTAGCACTACTAATGTTGCCTATGGGCCCCACTGAACCTTGGAAAGAATTCCCTCAACCTCCATAAAATCTAGCTTACTGGCGACTTTATCATGGATAGTATAAGGAATAGGAAGAGGCTTTGTAAAACTTGGGTGTGGCATTTTAACTTAACACCATTTTACCCTTGATACGTTTTGAGTTTTCCAATGCGATCTTTGAACATTGCTGTGGCATCACCCAGTACCATTGTTAATTTGCTTTCAATTGACTATTTCAGGGGATGTGGCAAATGTTGGATAAACCTCCATTCAAGTTGTAGTTCTCTCAGCCAAATGCAGCTCCACAATGCTAGTCCTCCTGTTTTTACCACATACAAGTCTAATGTGGCTTGTTGGCTGTTGTATTTCACTGTTACAAATGTCATTCCTACAGCAAAGATCTTTTCTCCAGCTTATATTCTTAGCTGGATATCTGCAGGCTTCAGTTCAGTATCTTTGAAATACCGTTCAAACTCATTCTGTGAAATGAGTGAAACAGCTGAGCCATTATCCAATTCCATTTTAATTAATTTGCAATTCACTTCTGGTGTAAGCCATATTGCTCGTCTCTTGCTAGTTTTCACAATTTAAATCTCAAAGCCACCCAGTTTGGTGTCAATCTTATCATTATCAGATTTTTCATCAACAACTTGCAGATTAATGCTCTCTTTGAAACTCCAACTTGACTTTTTAATCTTTTCCTCTTCCCTGTGCAGTCCATTTATTTTTGTACACCCAACATGCTCTTTTTCTATTTCCTACTTTGTTGCATTTTCTGCAAGTTTTCACTTTAAACCTGCTTTGGTCTAGTGTATGAGAGCTCTTCCATTCATTGCACTCAGCAACACTGGCACTTGTTTTCATCAGCTATTTCATTTGCTTAAAAATACTACTCAAACTCAGTAGACGTCATCCAGTTATTTCTTGTGCAATCGAACGAGGCTATCTTTCTGATGTAGCCAGTCAGTTCAACTTTTTTAAAAATTATCACCCAGGACTCACTGTTTATGAACCCATGTCCATACTCACTGCTTGCTAATTTCATCCATTTTTTTTTGTCTTTTTATACTATAACTCGAAAGTTTATTTCCTCTTCCAAAGAAAAATGTGCTGCACTTCAACAGGTAGGTAGTTATCTTAGGTTTGTTTCAAAAGTTCCTTGTTAACAGTGTTAAGTTTTATAATTCCAGAAACTAATTGAAAGAAAAACACAGGAACCGGGATACTTGTCTACTTAGTTTTTCTTTCTTTCTTCTCCTAGTGAAGTGCTCAAACATGGGGTGGTGACAAATGATGTATGTCATTCACGTACTTCTTATACAAGCAGTCCCCGGGTTACGAACGAGTTCCGTTCCTGAGTCCACCTTTAAGCCGGATTTGTACGCAAGTCAGAACAATACGGTATTATTTAGCATCAGTTAGTCAAACATTTGTCTTAGTATGTAGTATATATTTTACCTTTCCATGCATATAAAATACTTAAGAAACGTATGTATTCCAATAATTAACCACTGTGTTGCTTAGTAATAATTGTAGCTTTCATCGGGGCAGGGCCTTTCACATGCTCCTTTATTCTCACTTTATCCTTTAAAATTGATCCGATCGTTGACCGACTGTAGCTTAACGCTTTTCCAATGACCGATGATGATTCACCTCTTTCCGTTTGCTTTATTATTTCCACTTTATTTTCAATCGTGATCACTTCCCGTCAACGGAACAGAAACACTGCTGGCGCGGGTCCCGAGCTCCGCCAGGTCCTAAGTACCACCACACTGAATTCCTTGGGTCCTTAAGTCCACCGAACTGAGCCAGCTTAAATGGGACAGGTGGGGGCTGTGTTAGGTTTGGGTATTTGACCCTCCACAATATTCTGCATGGGAATTTAAACTGGAGGTGGCAGTGTTTATTTTTACGAGGTCGAGTGGCAAGCTCGACATCAACCTGGCACAAATGGAGAGCGCGCTTGAGAGTGGTCTGTCACTGGATCGAATTCGGGAACGTCCGTTCTCGAGCCCGACGCTGATCTCACTGCACCACCAGCTGACCAGAAAAGGTGGGGGGGGGGGGAGACGGGGTTGGGGTGAATTGTGCCAAGAAAAATTTAAGCCAAATACAAAGTTACACACTCAACACAGTGTCAACGGCAATGACTTAAAATGGCGGACAGCATCGCAATCCGACTTAAAATGGCAGACTGTGTTCTCCTTCTTGGGTTCGTAAGTATGAGCTGTTCGTAAGTCGGATGTACGTAACTTGGGGACTACCTGTATATTACTTATAATGAATTATGTAAACAAAGATTGCTTAATAAAACAATATATTTGCAATATTACTCAAATATTACAGAAAGATTGAATACACTACACATACTTATTACAACACAGTGGGTAGCCATTCCAGCTCACAGGACTGCAAATTCAACAGTCCAATTCCTCTGGAAATAGATTGCGGTTCTGTGAATACAGTATACAGTTGGCCCTCCTTATCCATGAATTCCACATGCGCGAATTCAACCAACCGCGATCACAAAAACCTGGAAGTGCTCCTCCAGCACTTGATGTTTGAGCATGTGCAGACTTTTTTTTCTTGTCATTATTCCCTAAACAAAGTAGTATAACAACCATTTTACATAGCATTTACATTGTATTAGGTATTTTAAGTAATCTAGAGATGATTTAAAGTATACGGGAGGATGTGCGTGGGTTATCGTGGATCGGGATCGAAAAAAATCAGAAGTTCTCTTAAGTCGGAACAGGTACATCCGGTATTATTTAGCATCAGTTAGTCAAACGTTTGTCTTAGTATATAGTATATATTTTACCTTTCTATGCATATAAAACACTTAAGAAACATGTTTCAGCACCAGGCTTGGGAACGGAAGTTGTCGGGACTCAGACCAGACCACTCCTGAGTGCACTCTCCACTGTGCCGGGTTGATGTGGAGGATTAAGAACCCAAAATCTAAAACCCCAAAGCCCAATAATTAAGCCACTGCATTGCTTAGTAATAAATGTAGCTTTCATTGGGGCAGAGCCTTTCTCACTTCATCTTTAAAATTCACACTTTAAAATTGTTCTGATCGTTGACCGACTGTAGCCTAACGCTTTTCCAATGACCGATGGCGTTTCACCTCTTTCCGTTTGCTTTATTATTTCCACTTTATTTTCAATCGTGTTTGTGATTATTTTCGCAAACAGAAACACTGCGGATTCAGATCTCTGCTGCCGGGTCCTAATGTCCACCACACTGAGACAGGTTAAATAACGTCTGGGGTTCCACTGAGTCCTAAGGTCCACCCCATTGAGACAAGTTGAATAAGGGACTTGAGCATTCACGAATTTTAGTATCTGCGAGGGGTCCCAGAACCAATCCCCTGCAGATAAGGAGGGCCGACTGTACTCAGTAGGTTCTGTTTATTTTGCAAGGTGCTTCTCCATATTGACTCAAATTCTGTGTTGTTGAAAAGCCATTGTTGTAGATGCAAGGACAGTATTGCTAACTGTATGAGGATTTAGTACCATCAACAGCTGTAGTCATAAGCTGCAGTACTGAAACAGACCCACCCAGTCATCTCTATATCATTTCTAGATGCAGACCCTACCCATTGTCCATGGAATTTACATTCTGGATCTAACAATTTCTAAGTTTATAAAATATTTGCGTGTTTCCTTTGAAATTACCTAGCTTTTAATCCTTCATGAAACATTCTTCAATTTTCTTATGTACTCTCTGCATTTGACTTGATTTTCCTAAGATTCCACTCCTGATAGCTCTTCCAACGTTCTTTTCCTGTTTTAATTTAATTTTTTTCATTATCTTGGGAGCATCAAATTCGAATGTCTCTTAATTCAACTTCATAGGGAATGTTCTTAGGCAATGTTTCAAGTCAAATTGTACAAAATCTCTCTTAAAATCACCTACATGTGTTCTCCACCTCAGTTTTCTAGCTGGATATTTTTATCTTTGAATTTTATCATATGTCTGTAACATACTGTTTAAAGAATGATCTGATAATTTTCATCATATGTTATTGCATTAAAATGGACTACTTTGTCCTATACCTTAATCTCCAAAAACTAGATCCAGTATTGCTCTGTTCTAGAAATGAGCATTGTGGTTCCCTGGAAACACACTTTATTTTCATTTCCCTTTTATCATCTTCTCCAGCTCCAACTAAAACCTTTCAACTCAAGACCATTTCTGCCTCCAGTCCATATGTATTTGGACAAATTAAGTGCCCTTTTCCTAAGTTCCATTGTTTTCACATTTCTTCAAAATTTGCATTTAACATCTCCCAAAGTAGCAGCTTCTTTACCATGCTTTAAAAATTATTACATATGAAATCATTTGGAGAGAACAGATATACTTACTTCGTGGTTCATCTGTTGTGACAGACTCAATGAAGTCCCGTGGGGTCATAAAGAGCTGCCCTTCATATTCCAGCGATGTAAACAGTCTAAATCTTTGTTCCTGAGAAGAAACATATAGTTCTACATCTTCAAAATCAATTTCTTCTATTGTATTCTGAAAGATACAAAATTAAATGCTGGTCTTATGTTTTTGAATACTGATATTTACATTTATGTAGTAGCGACTCATAATGATGTATTAAGTCACTTAGATGTGAAATTTCATGGCACCCTATTCAATTCGATTATGTTTCTTAAATAATTGAAACAGGAAAAACTTAAAAACACGCCATCATTTCAAAACCAACATAATCCTCAGTGTTGTGTAATGACTTATTAATAATAGAAAGTTGGAAGTTTAATATAACTGAAACGTGATTTCACTTTGCACCATTCACCATGTAGAGAGTGTTAATCCAGTGCTGTGGTCTAATTTCAAAGGATTTAGCTAGTTGATCTGGGAGGAGTGAACTCTTTTCCCTGTCCATTTTTAGTCATAGTGCCAATGACCAGCAATTTCTAACTGAAATACAGAAGTTTGAGATGAGCTGGATGTCTATTACTCCTGCATCTGGCTCTGCTGCTGTACACACCACACAAATTGGATTTTTCAATTAAAAGACTATATATCTATATATTTTACAAGCTGGAAGAAGACAATGACACTTATGACTTTCGTATTGATTACCAAAGCATATAATATCTAAGCAAGCATTATTTTTGAATGTCTGTATTTGCCATCCTAGTTTAATTTTTTATGCTTTTTAAGAAGCGCACTACACAAGTTTTATCAAAAAACTGATAGAATCAATATTTTTCATCTTAAGTACATCTTACATATGTATGTCATCAAATAAAAGTTAACGAATCACTTGGTTGCTCTTTCGTGACACAATGAGTATAAAAGAACTACAGTGCTTTAGTATTACTGAGAATTAGTGTTTAAAAACAAGAGAACTACATATCTTAAGTTTTTTAAGACATACTCATTTAATTGAAATTTAATTCCTGACGAAGGGTCTCAGCCCGAAACATTGACTGAGCTTCTCCTTATAGATGCTGCCTGGCCTGCTGTGTTCCACCAGCATTTTGTGTGTGTTAATTGAAATTTATTGCAAGTTGTACAGTAACAATAGCTCACATACTGGAGAACAATGAACTTTTCTCATGTTAATGGTATCACATTGCATGATATCCATTAGCTGCAATTTTAACAGGCAACTATGCACCATTAGTAATGATAATTGGTTTAAATGACATTCATAATCAAAATAAACAACTAAACTTACTCTACTAAACAATTGATACTAGAGCGTAAATCATCACAGCGATATTTGATTCTGTGCTTCGTGCTCCCTGGAGTACAAATCAAATTAAATATAATAAAAATTTAAATTATAATTCATAATTAGAAAATAGAAAAGGGAAAGTAAGGTAGTGCAAGTCAGATCCAGATGTTTGGAAGGTACGGCCCAGATTCGGGTCAGGATCCATGCAACAGTCTAATCACAGTTGGAAAGAAGCTGTTCCCAAATCTGGCCGTACGAATCTTCAAGCTCCTGAATCTTCTCCCGGAGGGAAGTGGGACAAAAAGTGTGTTGGCTGGGTGGGTCGTGCCCTTGATTATCCTGGCAGCACTGCTCCAACAGCGTGCAGTGTAAAGTGAGTCCAAGGATGGAAGATTGGTTTGTGTGATGTGCTGGGCTATGCTCACGATCTTCTACAGTTTCTTCTGGTCTTAGACAGGACAACTTCCATACCAGGCTGTGATGCACCCTAGAAGAATGCTTTCTACGGTGCATCTATAAAAATTAATGAGGGTTTTAGGAAACAGGCCAAATTTCTTCAGCTTTCTCAGGATGTAAAGGCGCTGGTGGGCCTTCTTGGCAGTGGACTCTACTTGGTTAGACCAAGTCAGGTCATTTGTGATATTCACACTGAGGAACTTAAAGCTTTTGACCTGTTCCACCTGCGCACCACCGATGCAGATGGGGTCGTGCGGTCCGCTACTCCTTCTGAAGTCAACAACCAATTCCTTCGTCTTGCTGACATTGAGGGATAGGTTATTGTCTTCACACCATGCCACCAGGTTCTTAATTTCCTCTCTGTACTCAGACTAACATTACCCAAGATACGGCCTACAATTGTGGTGTCATCAGCAAACTTATACATTGTGTTCGATGGAAGCTTGCCTATAAAATCATGGGTGTACAGTGAGGCAATAAAGGCAATAAACCCAAATATTAATTACTTGTCTTTCTCCAGTATGGCCTAACCTGACTACTCCTATTTTAATTTTGTTTTTTTAAAATTAACTTAATTGTCATGCAAAGTTATGGACATCTTAAGTAGGTGACGGGGCCATTGGTTTCATCTTACATGTATAGATTCACCTCTAATTTTTAATTGTTTCTACAAAACAACTGAATGACCCTTCCTTGATTGTTGACAGGCTTTGTCATTTTTTTGCATTCAGATCTCATATTATTGCGTGTCTCATAAACAAAACTCAATTACTTTATCTCTATCCTACCGTTTTCTTCAAATTCTTGAATAAGACAATAAGAGCGCCCTAAGACAAAGGAGCAGAACTAAGCCATTTGGTCCATAGAGTCTGCTCCACCATTCCATTATAGCTGATTTATTGTCCCTCTCAACCCTGCATTCTCCCCATAACATTAACACCCTTACTAATCAAGAACCTATCAATCTACACATTAAATATACTCAGAGAGCAGGTGTGGTGGGGGGAAGGGACAAGGGGCATGGCAGGGAGTGTGGCATGGCAGACAGTGGTGGAGACCCTGAGGGAAAGAGGAACACCAAGAGTAATATGCGAGTATGGCATGCAACAGCTCCACTGCTACTGCTACTTTCCCTTCCACAACGCTTACAAAGCCCTCCTTCGCCCAGCTATTGGAAAATCAGATCACTCTTCGATCCTGCTTTTGCCGACATACAGGCAGAAGCTGAAACAAGAGGCGGCCATAGTTAGAACTGTCCACTGTTGATCCGACTAATCGGTCTCCATGCTGTAGGACTGCTTCGATGACATCAACTGGAATATCTTCTATGATGAGAATGTCTCTGAGTTCACTCACGGAGTCACGTGCTTCATCCAGAAGTGCATCTACGATGTTGTCCCCCAAATATCAAGGAAGTCCAAGGTCAGGGTCTTCCCAAACCAGAAACCCTGAATCAAAAGTTCCGTGCGAGCAGCACTTACTGTGACACAGAGCTTATGCTACCAGCAATCAGCAGGAGCTCAAGAAAAGCAGTTATGATCTGCACAAAGCTATCAAGGCTGTGAAACAACAATACAGAGACAAGATTGAGTCAAGATTCACAACCAATAGCACGTGACTTGTGGCGAGGGTTGCATACCATCGCAGACTTCAAAACCAAACATACTGGAGTCACCAACATTGCGGCCTCTCTCCCAGATGAGCTCAATCGCTTTTATGTTTGGTTCGATGTCGCTAACTCGGAGCCTCTGAGGAAAGCCACCACTACAACCTGCAATCTGGTCACCTCTGAGGCTGAGTATGCAGATGTTTCCAATGAGTGGACAGTCGCAAGACTGCAGGACCAGATGGCATCCCAGGGTGAGTACTCAGGATGTGCGCACCACAACTGGCAGGTGTGTTTACAGCCATTTTTAATCCCTCCCTCTCCCAGTGTAGACAGCCCTCCAGCTTCACATTATCCACCACTGTCCCCATATCAAGAAAGTCCAAGGTAACATGCCTGAACAACTGGCGTCCTGTCGCACTCACCTCAATAATAAGCAAATGCTCTGAGAGGCTGGTCAAGAATTACATCTGCAGCATGCCACCACCCAAACTGGACCCGTTACAATTCACCTACGGACACAACCGATCAACAGACGATGCAAAAGCCACTGCTCTGTATACCGTCCTTACACATCTGGAGAAGGGTGTTTATGTGAGAATGCTGTTCTTGGACAACGGTTCAGCATTCAACGCCATAATTCCATCCAGGCTAGACAGGGAGCTCAGAGACCTCAGCCTTGACCCTGGCTTGTGCAGCTGGATCCTGGACTTCCTGTCAGATCACTGGCAGGTGCTAAGAGTGGGCTCTCTCACCTCCATCCCTCTGACTCTCAACACAGGAGCCCCTCAGGGCGATGTACTAAGTCCCCTCCTTTACTCCCTGTATAGCCACGACTGTGTCGCCACCCACGTATCTAATCTGGTAATTAAATTTGCTGACAACACTACATTGATTGGCCTAATTTCAAACAATAACGAGGTGGCCTACAGGGAAGAAGTCATCTCTCTGACACAGTGGTGTCAAGAAAACAACCTTTCCCTCAGTGTCACAAAAACAAAGGAGCTGGTTGTGGTTTACAGGAGGAATAGAGATGGGTTAACCCTACTTTCAGCATGGATCTGGGGTTGCAAGGGTAAGCAGCTTAAAGTTCCTCGGCATCCACATCACTGAGGACCTCACATGGTCTGCATACACCAGCTGTGTGGTGAAAACAGCACAACAGAGCTTCTTACACCTCAGATGTTTGAGGAAGTTTGATATGGGTCCCCAAGTCCTAAGAACTTTCTACAAGGGTACAACTGATAGCATCCTAACTGGCAGCATCACTGCCTGGTATAGGAACTGTATCTCCCTGAATCACAGGATTTTGCAGAGTGGTGTGGACAGCTCAGTGCATCTGTAGTTGTGAACTTCCCATGATTCAGGACATTTACAAAGACAGGTGTGCAAAAAGGGCCTGAAGGATCGTTGGGGGCCTGAGTCACCCCAACCACAAACTGTTCCAGCTGCTATCATCTGGGAAATGGTAATGCAGCATAAAAGCCAGGACTTTTCTTCAGAAGTTTTCTGATGACTCTGCCATAGTTGGATGCATCAGCAGGGGAGATGAGGCTGAGTACTGGGCGACGGTGGGAAACTTTGTCACATGGTGCGAGCAGAATCATCTGCAGCTTAATATGAAAAAGACTAAGGAGCTGGTGGTGGACCTGAGGAAGGCTAAGACACCTGTGACCCGTTTCCATCCAAGGGGTCAGTACGGACGTGGTGGAGGATTACAAATACCTGGGGATACGATTGAACAATAAACTGGACTGGTCAAAGAACACTGAGGCTGTCTATAAGAAGGGTCAGACCCATCTCTATTTGCTGAGGAGACTGAGGTCCTTTAACATCTGCCAGGCAATGCTGAGAATGTTCTAAGAGGCTGTGGTGGCCAGTGCTATCATGTTTGCTGTTGTGTGCTGAGGCAGCAGGCTGAGGGTAGCAAACACCTATCAACAAACTCATTTGTAAGGCCAGTGATGTTGTGGGGGTGGATCTGGACTCTCTGACGGTGGTGTCTGAAAAGAGGATGCTGTCCAAGTTGCATGTCATCTTGGACAATGACTCCCATCCACTCCATAATGTACTTTTTAGGCACAGGAGTACTTTCAGCCAGAGACTCATTCCACCGAGATGTAACACTGAGCGTCATAGGAAGTCATTCCTACCTGTGGCCATCAAACTTTACAACTCCTCCCTCGGAGTGTCAGACACCCTGAGCCAATAGGCTGGTCCTGGACTTATTTCCACTTGGCATGATTAACTTATTATTATTTAATTATGTATGGTTTTATATTGCTATATTTCTTCACTATTGGTGCGGCTGTAACAAAACCCAAATTCTCTCGGGATCAATAAAGTATGTCTGTCTGTCTATCTGTCTAACAGGCTCCAGGACAGCTTCTTCCACCAGGCCATCAGACTGATTAACTCACACTGATTTGAGTGCATTTCTGTGTTACATTGACTGTTCTATTTATTATAAATTACTATGATTGCACATTTAGACAGAGATGTAACGTAAAGATTTCTAATCCTCATGTATGTTAAGGATTTAAGAAATAAAGTCAATTAAATTCAAGGCAGCTTGACCAGGAATGTCTAGAACAGACCATTAAAAGCAAGTTGAGGGAGTACGTCAAAACACACTCCTCAAATGATTTAAACCATTCAACTGGCGCTGAAATAGTCCAGAAATTTCCTGTTAATTCATGGGAATTTCAGAATTTTGGCACACAATAGTGGACAATTTTTTTCCATGCCATTATCTAACTTGATAATCACCTACTAGCTCATAAGCTTAAATATAAATAGAAGCAGCAATTTTGGTTAACAGCATTACCCTATCAAATGTAAAATCAAATTTAAAATCTGAGACTTCTCAATTAATCACGACACATCAACTTGCAAGGATGATTTCCTTATTGCAAACTCAACCTTTAAAAATGCTGTTAAAATGAATAAAAACAATTCCTTCCTAGAGTATTAAAATATTATAAAGCTATTTCAATGGTGTTGGATATTAAATATTTCAATATTTGAACAATCTTATATATATTGTTTGGTTAAGCATTCTTGTTCATTTAAATGACATTATAGGTTATATGTATAAATATGCAAATTGCATACATTGTCACGATATACGTGCACACCTTGCTAGAGTAGTAGAAATCACATTTCAGACTCCCGTGACTTCCTTTGAAGTTACAAAACATAACATTAGTGACAATGTATTTATAAAATGAGCTTGAGATGGCTATCGAACTGTTGAAGCACAGTGAGATGTTCGAACTAAAAAGAATGCAGTGAGGAATGGCGAGTTAAAAAAAAATGCAGCCCAGCACGTGCAAACACTTGAGTTAAAAAGAAAAATCAGTCAACAGAAGAATTCATGGGTTCATAAAGAGGAAGATAACAATTATTTAAAAAAAAGAGCAGAAATAGTTGGCTACATTGGAAAGATAAGACACATTTGATTACATTACAAATAACTGGATTTTATATACTGAGCAATTGAACAGTATTTTGAAGCAAATGAAATAGACAATGAGAAACAAGTACCAATTTTGCTGAGTGCATTGGGTTTAAAGATACACAGTTTGCTTTGAAGTTTAATGGCTTCAAGCAAACCATCCAAAATGAACTTTGCTGATACTGTGAAAGTGATGTAGGAACACTTACAATGAAATTACAGAACACTTTACGTAAGTGGAATCCATTGCAGCATACATGGCTGAAATGAAGAAATTGTCTGAGCATTGTCAGTTCAGCAATGGGCTTGATGATGCATAGATTGTTTGGTATGTGGAATTTTACAAAAAAAATGGCTTCTAACTGAAGTTCAGCTTAAATGAAAAAGAGCAGTTTAAATTGCTGTATCAATGGAATCAGCAGAGAAAGACACAATTGAGTTGCAATTAGGAATGAAAGTGAGCATGAACAGAATTGCAACGTCTAAACAGAAACCAGCCTGGGTGAACAAATTGAGTTATAGTTGTGAAAGACTGCAGACTTAAAGGAGAACCTTGCAGAAAATGCAACAAAGCAGGACATATGCAAAGAACATATCAGGCAGACAAAAATAAATGAAATGTGCAGGAAAGAGAAAAGGATTAAAAAGTCAAATTGCAGTTTCAAAAATAGCACTAATCTGCATGCTGTTGATGAAAAATCTAATATTGATTAGAGAAACATAGAATTGAATAACCTTGAGATTTTCAATGTGAAAACTAACAACAGACAAACAATATGGCTTACACCAGAATGACAAATTATTATAATGGAATTGGACAGTGGCTCAGCTGTTTCAGTCATTCCACAAAATGACTTGGAACAGTATTTCGAAAATTCTACACTGAAGTATGCAGATATCCAACTAAGAACTTAGACTGGAGAAAGGACAACTCCTGTGGGAATGATATTCATAGTGAAATACCACAATCAGCAAGTCACATTGAGCTTGGTAAATGTAGGAGGACCAGTATAATGTGACATCTACAATTTGATTTGCATGTCACATACCCACAATAAAGCCAACAAAGTGAATTAAGACAGGTACTGGATGACGCCATAAATCCATGCCGAACACCATGAAATGTTGCTAGGCAGAGGACAAACAGGTATTAGTGCCAACTTTTTTGCCTTTGGTTGAAAAACATATTTGACCAAGGAAGGACCATGCAGCTCAGAGGAAGCGTGTAAGTGACAAAAGCAGTGGTCCAACTACAAGCATTGTAACATATTTGAGAAATCTTCTGAAATGCTTATCTGACAGTTAATTGCAAAATGTGGCTTGGTTTTAAGCTGGAAAAGAATTCAAGGAGCTTCAGGAAAGTTGCAAGCATTCGGCTTTTGTAAGTATAAAGAACCAGAATCTACTCTGCCTGCATTAAAGTTACTGCATGAACTTCAAGTGAGAGACAAAAAGCGGCTTGTAAAAGTAGATGCAAAGACTAAATTCCAGCTGAATGAATGGAAGATCAAAAAGAAAGGAGTCAACAGAGGTATAGCAGGATTTGTCAGAGGATGTTGTGGGTGAGGAAACCAAGAGGAGAGATCAGACTGTAAAGGAAATAACAGGATTAATATTAGACTGCTCCAGTGAAAAAATGCATCTGAAAGGTCAAGATGCACAAACCAGAATAAGAAAACAGAAGAAGAAAGGTGTCCAGAGCTGTCAGAACCACTTCCTGCAGTCCCAGTGTCAACTCCTACAACCACCACTAAGGAATCCCCAAAACTTGAGACTGTTTCACAGGCAAAAGTCTCACCTGCCAAACAGTGTGATCCTCTGTCAGCAAAGATGTTATTCCACTAGAGTAAGAAACCCTCCAGTGATTAAATCTTTAGTGCTGATTGGGACAAATTAAAATTTACTATGCTGTGGATGTCTGTATATAGTGGTTGTATTTCATAATATACTATGGAACCTACAGCTAAGCATGGAGGAATACTTCATCAATATTTGAGTAATCTTATAATGTTTTTTGATTAAACACTTCTTTGCTTAATTAATTAATACAGGTTATATGCATAAATACACGAATTGCATAAGTCATCACACTATCCTGTGATATGCACACACCTCACTTAAAGTAAACAAGAAGTTAAGACTCATTTTGGACTCCCATGTCTTCCTGCGAATTATTTTAACATTCTTAAGTTACAAAACATAACAAACCCGGAACATCTTCAAAAAGCAGTGTCTCAGAAAGGCAGCATCCATTATTAAGGACCTCCAGCACCCAAGGCATGCTCTTTCCTCATTGTTACCATTAGGTAGGAGTTACAGAAGCCTGAAGGCACACATTCAGCGATACACGAACAGCCATCTGATTCCTAAATGAACATTGAATCCATGAACACTACTTCAGTTTTTTAATATATTATCTCTGCTTTTGCATGATTTTAATCTATTCAATATACGTATACTGTAATTAATGTATTTAATTATTTTTACTTTTTTTATGTTATGTATTGCAATGAACAGCTGTTGCTAAGGTAACAAGTTTCACGACTCATGCCGATGATAATAAACCTGACTCCGATATACTTTAAGCTTTGATTCCAATTTTTGTAACCCTCCTCCAGTCCTGGATTCTTCAATGTTTGCATTCTAGGACATTGGCAACCTGAAACTTCATCAACATTGCTCTGCAATTCCAAAAGTACAACATCTCTCTATCTTTTTCACTCCTTCCTACAGATGTACCTTAAAGTTATTCTAATAATAATATTGTGGTTTAGTATCATATTTGATACATCAACATAAAGATATTGCAATTAAGGATCTCACCTAAAAGGTCATCAATTCAAACCTTATGCAGCTACAGATTATAAAACCTCACAAGTATCTCTGAATAAATCACATGAATTAAAAGTTCTTTACAATGCATCATTTGCTACAAAAACAAAGGGTGCCTTTTGACTCAACAACTTTAAGACTAGCAAGTTAAATGCTTTATTTTAGTGACATTAAGGATGAAAATATTGGGTGATTTTGCTCATCATCTTTGATCAGCAGCAAGAATAATTTTTAGCATCCATCTGAATCAATTAGAAAAGGCAGGAGCTTGATTTAACATCTTGTTCAACAGAACAGTGTAGTTACCCATGACATTCATCACTTCCTAGTAGTATAAAATAGCTCAACCTTTTTTCCTCCATTAGTTTAAGCAGTGGAAATGTATACCACAATGGGATTATTTAAACATTTCATACTACTGACAATCTATATTGAATAACCATCAGAGCCATACTGATCGTAAACTCAAATAAATGGCCAAACAAACACAGAAATACATTTTATAACTAAATAATGTAAAACGCTTTCAGAACTTGAAGTTTATTTTAATTCAAGTTCTTGGAGATTTTCTGTTCTCACTCCCAATTCCCTTCTATCAAATTCTTAACTGATTTCCAATGAAACATAGCAATAGATGTTCTATAAGTAGGTTGTACTCTCTATCATTATCTTAAGTACTAACTAAAATCAAGGTTCACTGCCAATATGTTGTCTCATATTACCTTGAACTAACATCATTAAATTTTTACTCAGATCTTTTACATTTTGTTTTCCCATGACAACACGATTGGCTTCCAGATAAAGAATTCACAACCACTCAAGGAAAGCAGGTGTCAAACAATTGTATGGGGCCTCAAGGAAGTAAACAGACAATTTAATCTTTCATCTTACTTAATACAACACAAGGCTTTCATCACCTATGGACATGTCCATCAGTGATAACATTTGCCACTTAGGGTAAGTGGTAAATCAGGCCAGAAATGCCCAATAAATAATTTTATCTTTTTATTAGAATACAACACAAAGCAATGGAACATAGAGTTTAAAATTTGCATTGGCAAGAAAGCATGCTAATAATCAATTAAGTGTCTGCTTCATGTTCACACTTCAAAGTTCAAAGTAAATTTAATATCAAAGTATAGATTTCTCACCCTATACAACCCTGAGATTCATTTTCTTGTGGGCATACTCAACAAATCCATTAACTTACTACTATTGCAAAATCTCATTCCTTTCTCAATCTATTAAATGAGAGGAATTACATTGCAACTATACATGGTTTTGGGCATCTTCAAATATAGCAAAGGCTAAAAGGATGACATAAAGGATTCTAAGCAATACTGATCTTGGTTGCTTTAAAAGTTTCTATTTCCAACTAAATTAAGAAGAATAGGAACAGAGCTTTAGGTGCAAATAAGAGGTTTTTTTTGATATTTAATAGATTTTTAAAATTTTGCTTTCGGCTGATTTTTCAAATTTTGAGTTCTTATCAGCAAATAGCAGTAAGTAGCAATACCATGTTTATCATTCACGCACGAGCAAAATGCCTTAGAATACTGGTGTATCTACCAACACTTGCAATCATTAATGTCTAGATCAAAGAGAAATGAATAGCTGAAAACATCTTAATAAGTTAACTTATTATTTCTGCTGTCTCCCTCCAGAAGCTTTGCTAATATTAGCATCTCACTGAGACATTTTCCAGAGAAATATTATTTACTGAGGCACTTATGAGAGAGAAAGTTATTGAATATCCGAGGATAAAAGGATATTCATTTTATCTAGTTGAAATTTTAATGCTGTAATTAATGTTAAGTAACTTCTTTGGCACTGAAAATTAACAATTGCCAGTGTGAAAACACATTCCTTCAGATTTTAATCATGCTAGATCTGAATCATAGAATTGTCATGACACGAGAGGGAGCCATCTGGCTTACTGGATATGTTTCAACTCCTGGAGGAAGAGTCTGATCTATCTCACTTACCAACTCTTTCCCCAAAGACCTCAAATTCCACTTGAATATATTCACTTATACTGCCTACAAGACTCTGTAGCAAAGAATTCCAAAGATTTGCAACTGTCTAAAACAATTTTCTCCTCATCTGCCCAAATTGGGAATCACCTTATAGATAAACTATACACCTTTGTTCTAGACAATCTGAATAAAGGAAACATCATTTCTGCATTCACACTGTCAATCTCTATTAGAATCTCATTTGCTTCAACATTTTCTCTCATTCCTCTAAATTCCAATGAATATAGATCCAGTTTGCTCACCCTTTCTCAGAATATCAAGTCCTTTAAATATGGGCGAAGTCAAAAAAAAGTGTGATAGGGAAATTTCATGGTGATTTTCATTATCAGCAGTTCAAAATCTATAAGATACTCCCAAAAGTATTCAGGAAGCAAAATCTTCATGGTCCAGTGTTTAAATGTCATATTACAAATTAATAATGGAATCCAACATTTTCCAGAAGACAGACATTGGCTAACTGGCCTATAATTCCTGTTTCTTGCCTCCCTTCTTTCTTGAATAGTTTCATTTCAGTCTTCTGGGATGTCTTCCAAATCCACGGAACTTTGGCAGATTACAACCACTGTGTCCACAATCTTCGCTGCCTACCACCAATCGCTGCAGCATGATCCAACTTTTCTTTTAATTTGACATCATCCCATAATTAGTCACCAACAATACATGCAGCTTGTGGCAAGGTATGCACACCAGCAGTGTCTCTCTCCCAGACGAGCTAAAACTTTTTTACGCTTGATTCGATGTCGCCAATACTGAGCCCCTGATATGACCAGCAGCTTGGTCATCTCTGAGGCCGGAGTATGCAAGTGTTTCCAACGGGTGGACAGTCACAAGGCTGCTGTACTGGATGGCATCCCAGGGCAGGTACTCACCGAGTGTGCACGGCCCAATTGGCTAGTGTGTTTACAGACATTTTTAATTTCTCCCTCTCCCAGTGTAGAATGCCCTCCTGCTTCAAAACATCCACCATTGTTCCTGTACCGAAAATGACCAAGGCAACATGGCTAAACGACTGGCATCCTGTTGTACTCACCCCAATAATAAGCAATTGTTTTGACAGGCTGGCCAAGGACTACATTTGTGTGTGCTGCCACCAACATCAGATCCCCTACAATTTACCTACCAACACAACCAATCGACAGATGACAGCCACAGTTCTACACACCATCCTTACATATCTGGAGAAGGATGCTTATGTAAGAATGCTGTTCTTGGATTACAGTTCAGCATTCAACACCACAATTCCTTCAAGGCTTGACAAGAAGCTCAGAGACCTCGGTCTTGACCCTGCCTTGTGCAGCTGGATCCTGGACTTCCTGTCAGATCGCTGGCAGGTGCTAAGAGTGGGCTCCCTCACCTCTGCCCCTCAGGGCTGTGTACTAAGTCCCCTCCTTTACTCCCTGTATACCCATGACTGTGTCACCACCCACAGCTCCAATCTGCTAATTAAATTTGCTGACGACACTACACTGATTGGCCTAATCTCAAATAATGACGAGAAAGCCTACAGAGAGGAAGTCATCATAATGATACTGAGGTGTCGAGAAAACAACCTCTCCCTCAGTGTCGCAAAAACAAAGGAACTGGTCATGGATTACAGGAGGAACGGAGACAGGCTAACCCCTATTGACATTAATGGATCTGGGGTCGAGAAGGTAAATAGCTTTAAGTTCCTCGGCATCCACATCACCGAGGACCTCACATGGTCTGCATACAGCAGCTGTGTGGTGAAAACGGCACAACAACACCTCTTACACCTCAGATGGTTGAGGAAGTTTGGTATGGGCCTCCAAATTCTAAGAACGTTCTAAAGGGGCGCAATTGAGAGCATCCTGACTGGCTGCATCATTGCTTGGTATGGGAACTGTACTTCCTCAATCACAGGACTCTGCAGAGAGTACTGTGGACAGCTCAGCACATCTGTAGATAAGAACTTCCCACTATTCAGGAGATTTACAAAGACAGGTATGTAAAAATGGCCCGAAGGATCATTGGGGACCCGAACCACTGCAATCACAGGCTTTCCAGCTGCTATTATCTGGGAAAAGGAACCACAGCTTAAAAGCCAGGACCAACAGGCTCTAGGACAGCTTCTTCCACCAGGCCAAGAGACAGCTTAATTCATGCTGATACAACTGTATTTCCCACCTTAGCATAGAGTCCAAGATATTCTTCTCAGTGATTCCAAGGCTGACCTCTTACTTAATGGAGAATCGCTTTCAACACATCCATCCAGAAGGTGGCACCCCAAGTTTTTCTGGGTGCTTTGAACACACTTCAAAAATCAGCCAATTGATCAACAAGGCCAGGCAGAAAAAAGGTGATCTAACAGTTATCTGATTAAGCCTAGCCAATATCTATGAATCAATTCCACATCCTCATCCAGGTTGGCCTGGACTACTACTGTATCCCAGCAGTAACACGGGACATGATCACCAGCTACCTAGGAGGATTCAAGCTACGCTTCACTTCAGCCCACTTTACAACCAGGTGGCAAGACCTCCCAAAAGGGATGCAAACTGGTTGTACCATCTCCCCCATCTTGTTTGTCATGTGCATGAGCCTCCTCATATCAGCAGCAGCAGATTTAACCTGAGGTCCAGTGATGAAACCCAGCATCCGAAGGCCTGCTATAAGCGGGTTAATGGATGACTTCAAAGTAACCACCGTAATCCATGTCCAAGCAAGATGTGTATTGGAAACCCTGGACAATGTAGCTACCTGGGCTAGGTTGACCTCAAGACCAATAAGTCCAGATGTGTGGTAATCAGAAAGGGCAAAGTTACTGGCAAGTTCAGTCTTCAAGTATGGAGGAAACCATTCCATCCATAAGGAGAACCCAGTAAAGTGTCTTGGAAAGTAGTTTAATGCAGCAATGGCAGACACTGTAAAGCTGACTGCAGAATTGCTGAAGATAGACAAAACCAGACTCTCTGGCAAATTTAAGACATGGCTGTACCAACATGGTCTTCTTCCAAGGCTGCTCTAGCTTTTCACAGTGTACGAGTTCCTCATGACCATTCCAGAAGGCATCATGAGGAAAGTCAACATGCACCTGTGGAGGTGACCGGGGATCCCAACATATTTTTCTTCAGTGGGGGTCTACGTAATATCAGGCCAGCGACAGCTACCATTGACATTGGTAGTGGAGGAGTTCAAGATGGCAAAGTATAGAGTTGTGTTAACACTGAGGGGCTCCGATGACAAGCTAATAAACCAAGCAGGAGTCACAAGAAGATTAGACGGGAAGTGGGACGGCAACTCAACCATGAGCCAGGCAGTGAGCTCCCTGCAATTGAGAGACATCATCAGCAATCCTTGCCTGGGATGGCAAGGCCTCAGGTCTGCACACTTCCAAAGATAGGGGAGTGCGAGTGTAAGGGATAGGTGTGATATGGTCCAGGCAGAGGTATGGAACTGCGAGGACAAAAGGCAGGCATCAAAGGCAGTGGTGTTGGAGTCATAGGGTGCTTGGACGGAATAGGATCTTCCCAAGCACAAGACCACTTGGAGAAAGCTTTGGACACTGGAGCTTTTCTGTATTTCTTTCAACCTGCGGTCCAGCGATGGCACTCTCCATACACAATCACAGCTGTACACATGGGGACTGAGAGTGCACCTTAAGTGCATGCTTTGTGGTCAGCGGGGTTCACTGGCACACATACTGACAGGATGCAAACCAGTTTTAACACAAGGACAGTATAGGTGGTGTCATGCCAAGGTCCTGCTGTCCCTTGCTGACACACTGGAGCGAAAGAGGTGTAAAAAGAGACCAGCTGGCAGAGAGGCAAACTGGCAGTCATATTCATTAAGGAAAGGGCCACGCCAGGCATACCAGAGGCCTAAATCCAATCTGCTGCAAACTGCCAAATCATGGGAGAAAAGAGTTAATGTGGGGAGGAAGCTGCAGTTCCTGGAGGTGGTTCAAACCATACTTAGACCAGACATCGTACTGTGGTCCACTGAAGACAAGAAGATCATCTTGGTGGAATTCACAGTACCATGGGAGGAAAGATGTGAGGAGGCTCACAAGAGGAAGCCCCTGAAATACCAGCCCTTAGTCCAGGCAAGCAGGAACAAAGTATGGCAGATGTGGCTTTTCCCCATAGAGATTGGCTGTAGAGTGTTCCTGGCAAGGTTGGCATGGAGGTTGCTGAATGCACCGGGCCTTGATGAAAAGAGCAAAAATCAAGCAGCTCACAGGATGGGGGAGGAAGCAGCAAGAGCCTCTTGCTAGATATGGAGGAGGTGAGAGGAGTTGAACCAGAAGTCAGAAGCAAATGGGCAGTGATTTGGCCACCACTGCCAACCCGCCAACTGGACAGCGTTGTGGTTAAAGGTCAAAACACTTCAAGAAGGTTGACAACCTGACAATATATGTGCCTGGCCAAAAACTACTGTTACTTCATCAGGGAACTGAAGAGAGCACCCCAGCATATGTTGCAAGTCCCTCCATCAGAAATACTTTTCCTGAAATGTATAAAATATCTCCTTAAATCTTTGACACTATTTATTTTGCTGTTTTTACTTTGTCCTAATCACATTAGACAGTACAGCCCTCAAATCATTATTACTTTATTTAAATTTATATACACTAATTCCATACTTTTTATTTCCAAATAAATTTGATATTCTGCCACGTTGTGATCATTCTTAAGGATTTTTTACTGTAAGATCATTAATAACATAGAGATTTCTTAAGTTTCATCTCCTGTTAAAGCATGACACTTCTTGCAGAAATGCATGTCACTTTATTGCACTCTTCCACTGAAACCAACAAAAGGGTATTCTGTCAATGTGTTTCTAATCCTGACGTAGGACAGGCATCAGTGTTGTATAGTTTGAACCAAGTGAGAGCACTATTCATTCTTGCTGTTACCTTGAAGCAAAACATTCAGATCAATATAGTTTTTTTTCTTCTAATTAGAAAATAAGAAGAATTTGGCTTTATTGGTAATGCTTTTCTACTGTTCTACCTATCACCTATTCTAGTGCTCCATGTGCTACTAGGGGGCTAGAATCTCAGTAGTGGATAGTAGTACAGGCAGTATAAGAATTGTAATAAAGTGACATTCCTTTCTGCAAGAAGTGACATGCTTTAGCAGGAGAAAGACTTCAAAGGTCATCTCTGTGTAATTAATAATCTTATAGTAAAAATTCCTTAGGAAAGAGGGATCACAACACCGCAGAATATCTTGTTCTGGGCTGCTTGCTAATGCCTCATATGTTCTGTTGATTAAGTGTTCTGATGGGATTTGGCCTGGGAAATGCTGCTGTCCCAAGAGTATGTGCAAGATAGTGCAGCATTAGTCATTTGGCCTTACTGTCTCCATTTTTTCCCCTGGGCTTCACAGAGCAGCAGTCGAACTGCAGTAAAGTATTAACCCCAGACAAAGAAAAAGATGGAAGACTCTGCAGTGCTTCAAATAATGTCATGGCAGCAACATAGGTATGGGTCAGGTAAAACAATGAAATATTAATTCCTTCTAAGATGCTTTTCACATGCAAACAACACTTACACATTTAAACCTTCAGAGCACTTCCTAAATAAACAACTTTCTGAAAATAACAGAATGATTCAATCTCCTGCCTTGAAAGAGCAATGAGGTCATTTATTCAAAAGGTGATTTTCATGAAAAATACATATAGCATGGTCAGAAAAAAGACATATGCCATTTGATAAATCTTTTAATCAATGCTTTGTCTATTTCATCGCAACACATTGCTTCTTAAATTCTTTGCAAATTAAGTAATTACTTCCATAATGTATGTTTGTTCTTTTTATTAAGACAATTCTCCTTTCCAATAAAGCGTGCTTCTCATCATCTTGCTGCAACTAAAAAAGCAAAAAGCATAAAATTAAGGGCAGATTTCTTCATCTCTGTAGCATTAATATTTAAATAAACATGAGCAAATGTTTCTACCTTTTGTTTTGAGTTTAGCACTAGGAAGCCAGTTTTTAAAGTATAACATTCAGCATTACAAAAGACACCAGCTTAGTCTTTGCTAGAAGTATCACTGATATATTTATGCTTATGTACATTACAACACAGAATGATGCTAGCTGGCTTCCAATGTCTACATTGACAATTAAATCGTTACCAGTCATAGGCTTTTGTGTAATGTTGGGACTGGACTTCAGTTGTAATGTTTAATACGATCTTCCTTCGACGTGAGCACCAAAGCAGGAAATGGAAGAGTAACTTACTTAACTGTGTGACTAATTTACAAGTGACAAGACATATTTAGCTTTTCTTTTTGTTTTTCTGAAAGCAAGAACAGATAAAAAAAATCTAATACCCACATAGTGATTTAACCTCTGAATCTTTTGTTATCTAAATTATGATAGATAAAGTGTAATAATTAAAAGCAGTGTATTTAATGATATCCGAGACCCAAAATCTGATGTTTAGAATAACTGATCCCAGATGACAAGGCAAGAATTTATAATCCATATTGTTCACTATCTTGAGAAGTTATGGGAAAATTCTGATGAGAAGCTATACAACCCAGTAACTTTCAATGGTTAATATACTAACAAGCTTATTGTTCAACTACAGTCACTCCCAACTCACCTCTGAAATTCAGCTCTTATAACATATTTGAACCAAGGCTGAAATGAGCTGAGAGAAGTTGACAAAACTCAAACTGAGCACTGGCAAACAGATTATTGTTCAATAAATAATCACTTTGCAGATAATTAAGAGAAGGCAAATAGGACTGTTATATGACACATTGGATCCATTCTATCTTTGTTTACAGTATAAACAATGGCATTTTATCACTAGGGCACATGTCCAGTGCTCGTCACAGTATCAACAGGGCCCAGAGAATTTCCTATATCCAATATGTCATCTCTTAGTATCATTCAGGGTATTTTTATTGCCTAAAAACTGACACCTATTTTGTGGGTTTCAAGATGAAGCTAAGACATATCATCTACCAAACACCTGTGGTAGCACAGTGGTGCAGTCAGTAGAGCTGCTGTCTTTAGTGCTGTCTGTGTGGAGCGAGCACGATTTTTCTGTGAACACTTGGATTCCCTCTGGGTGCTCTGCTTTCTTCCCACATCTCCAAAGACATGCAGCTGGCATCAATCACTACAGACTATAACTACAGCAGGACATGCCCTCTTCTCATTACTACCATCAGGGAGGATTTACAGGAGGAGCCTGAAGTACAACACTCAGCACTTTAGGAATAGGTGCTTTCCTCTGCCATCAGATTTCTGAATAGCCCATGAACTCATTATTTATTATTCTTATTCCTCTCTATTGATTTTCTGCATTATTTATTTACTTTCATTGCAACTTACAGTAATTTGTCATGCCTGCACTATATAGCTGCACAAAACTATTTTCATGACTTATAATATATCAGTGACAATAAACCTGATACTAATCATTTGAATCAAGACCAAACACACGAACATAAGAAAGTCTGGAATTTTTCCCAATAGAAACAAGACAGACTGCTATCCCAATGCATTGCAATAATAATACAGGTACGATGAAAATGTCTCATCACCTGCCCATGGCATTGCTAAATGTAAATCATTTACATTACATGGAGATTTTGTAATACCCTTAATAATTAGCAACATTCTTCATCAGATGTTTAATGCCTTACACTAAATTCAACATTATAGAAAATATTGAATCCCAAATGATTGAGAGCAAAATTTGTCAGGCTGATTTGTGATGTGACTGTATTACGTTACACCAAAAAGTTCACAGATTCAACTGGGTGAGGCAGAGAGGCACAGACTCCAATTACCTACTTAGAACTACAAAACTTAGAACTACAAAACATCCTGTTTATTAGGATGGAATACAAGCATTAAAACAGTTACCCAAGTTGGCGTGGGGCCCTCTCACTGTAGCACACCTCCCACATGATCCATAGCACCATCACAACCAGCCCATTGATGAAGCCCCAAAAATCTACAAGCTCCCAACTGCTCTTTTATACCTTCTCCACTGATGTATGGTGCAGTAAGTGGACTAATACCAGCTCAAACCATTGAGCCAGAACCAATCATCACCTGTCACCACTCTTAATGAGCCCCACCCATGTTCACCTACATTAAGGTACATGGTGCATGGCAGTGCAGCAACTGAAATGCTCGAGCACACAGGCTTTGTTACTGCGCAAATTATATAACACTGTATATGATGTTAATATAATTGTGAAAAACACTATAATTACGTGTTAATGCATATAACCTGTAAATTTTCTGAATAATAAACTTTTCACAATCTTTACTTTGAAACATTTTAGAGCTTTGACATATTTACATTGTCATTGTGCTTTAGGATATAACACTTGAATGGAAAAAGTTTTTGACCTTGTTGCTATTGCAAGTGCAACTAATTGTGAATTTGGAAAAGTGAATATTGTACTATTGACAAAAAAAACTCAGCTACCATTATGATCTATCACGAAAGTGTTGCCTCAAAAATATTGCAGCAATACTGTGATTTCAAATTTGTCATTTATGAGAAAGCTAAGTAGTTAAATTGAGATATTCACTGATATGTTGAACTACATGCTTGGAAATGAAGAGTCTGAAGGACAGTCAATTCTTATTGATATTGTTGGAACATTTCAATTTTCTTGCGATGACTACGAATGTGGATTCAATCTTTGAATTCAATCAAATATAAATACAGAAATAAGACTAGAAGCAGAACATTTGGATGAACTTATGAGTATTAAGATGCATCTTTCATCTGGATGCAAAATTAATCTGGGCAGTGTTTACAGACGAGAGAAAATCTTCAGATGCTGAAAATCCAAGCCCCACACACAAACAAAATGATGGAGGAAAATCAGCAGGCCAAACAGCATCTATGGAGAACACTACAGTCGGTGTTTCAGGCTGAGACCCTTCATTGGGACTGCAGAAAAAAGACTGGAGTCAGAATGAGGTGGTGGGGGAAGGGAGGAAGAAACATAAGATGATAGACAAACAAAAAAAAAGTTTAGAAAATGTGAGAATTTTTCTTTGTTGTACTGTATTTCATTATAACCATTAATTAATAAATAAATAAAATCAAGTATGTCATTTTTCTGTTTTCATTCTAAGTATGCATATTACAAAAAAAAACTAAGTACCGCAGTTTTCAGGCCGTGTAAAAATTTCCTGCTCAGAGCAATAGCTGGTTCATGCAGCTGTAAGCTAAAATTAGAAGGAACATTGATCACCTAACTTCCATGCTCTCACGGCTGTACTCTCATGGCCATTGCACTGTATTCTTACAGTTGTATTGCATTTGCAAAATAAGCTCAAGGCCATGGTGCTGAAGGTATTCAACAAGCAAAAATGTTAATTCTTCACAATACAGATTGACATATAGAAATGTGGCATTCCTATTCATTATGTACACTGGGTACTCAAGCACCACAATGCTTCTTTGGCTGAATTGAGAGCATGAACTGTCATGAATGGAAAGACATTTCATTTATTTAGTCTCCTATGGTAGAATACAGGTTGCTGTATATAGGAGGTAGAATGAAAATCTAGTTGCATAGTGCCACAGCAACAACCTCTCATTCAACGTCCGCAAAACCAAAGAGCTGATTTTTGACTAAAGGAGGAAGAAACCGCAGGTCCATGAGCCACTGCCAATTAGGGGTTCAGAGGTAGAATGGTACAGTAACTTTAAACTCATGGCATTATGATACCAACAAACCTGTCCTGGGACCAGCACATAAGTGCTATTACAAAAGCATGACAATGCCTCTACTTCCTTAAAAGCTTGCGCAGATTAAGCATGGCATCTAAAACTTTCACAAGGCTCTATAGATGTACAGTGGAGAATATCCTGACTGGTTACATAAAGGCTTAATGCCCAAGAATAGAAAAGCCTATAAAAGGTGGTGGATACAACCCAATCCATCACAGGCAAAGACCTCTCTATGACTGAGCACATCAACAAGAGTCCTACCACAAGAAAGCAGTATCCATCATCAAGAACTTCCACCATACATGTTCTTCTTCTTGCCACTGCTATCTGTAAGTAGGTTCAAGAGCCTTGTGTCCACATCACCAGAAACAGTTACTACCTTCAACCACCAAGCTCTTAAACCAGCATGAAATGTCTCAACTATGAATTGATTTCACAACCGATAAGACTCACTTTCAAGGATTCTACAGCTCATATTCTTAGTAATTTTTTTGTCTTTTTTTGCACATTGGTTGTTTGTTGGTCTTTGTGTAGTTTTTCATATATTGTATTGTATACCTTTGTTCTACTGTGAAAGCCTGCAAGAAGACGAATCTCACGGTAGTATATGGTGACATATACATACTTTGATAATAAATTTACTTTAAATTTGAGCTTATCCAACAGCTTATCTAGCAATCATGTATAGGAGTGTATCCTGTGTATTTGAAGTGGGAGACGATCACAGTTGGACAAGAAAGAGTCAAAAGCAATTGTTTTGACATAATTCTGTCTTTTGCATTGATGGCTATTGATGAAAACGAAGACACTGATCTCAGACTTCGAAGTAAAATAATATCATCTCAACAAGTTTCCAGAAGTTCAGGAGCCCCTTTAACTCTGATTCATGGAAAGGAATGTGACCCATTCTCAAATCTAGACATGTCAAGTGTCAAGGGTTTGAAGTTACCTGCTTCATTAAGTCAATAAACAATATCCAGAACTCATTAAAGCTGCAGTCCAAAACATTCTGCCGGTTATTCCACTTACCTTGGATTTTCAGCAAAGGCACGAACTAAAACCAAGTGTCAAAACAGATTCTTTCTTTGGAAAGATGTGAGTACCCTTGCCTAACAATCATGCATAAAATAGTAAGCTTGCACTGACACAGCAACAACAGAAAGCCCACCAGGATATAGTAAATTAATTGTTTTTAAAAACTAAATTATTTAATTTGTACATATAGAACAATAGTGTGAAGGCTTGCTCTTGTTATCAGACCTTCCAATATGTTCTTGTATAAATTATGCAACTGCATCTGAAGTTTACGTTGGGAATAGAACATGTGCAGAAAGTAAAGCACTGTCCCTCAAAGCAAGCATGGAGACAGGGGTTAAATTTTAAAATAACGAACATGATCACTTCTTGGCAAAGTTTTCTCTCAAAATGTTTATTGTTCTTGTTGTTTTTTTGTACCAAATAGACTTACATTTAATTGTAAACTCACATGGATAAATCCAGTATCAAAACAGTAAAATAATGTCAACATCTTAAAAGAGGTCTACATCAGTTTAAGTACAGTGGACTCCGATTAATTGGGCCATCGGTTAATCAGGGCAGCCACTTATTTAAGACAACTCTTAAAGAACAATAATTAAATCAAGAAAATAGCCAAGATTCCCTTCATTTATTTGGGACACTATGCTGCTTAACTGGGGCTAGACACTGTGGCCAAATAGCTCCTAACTACTATCAGTCACATATGCTTGGTCGGTTGTTAAACACCACACCATTTTAAAGCGATCAGTTTTGAAACGTGATCAGTTGTGTGTGCTTTTGTTCAAAAAGCAAAGATTTCTGTCACTGATAGTTGGTGAGAAATAAGCAATAAGACAATTTGGACTTGATTTGCTCACAGCGCTTTAAAACATTCAAGCTTGGAGATGGCAGAAAAGGCTGGGCATGAAAATGAAACTTTCACTAATTCAACAAGTTAGAAATTACAACAAAATTTGATGGTATCGACAATTATCTTGAATATTACAAAAACAATTAAGATTTATAGGATACAATCGTTTAAAACATTGTATGAAGGCAGTCCATTATTTGCACTAGGTGTCTGTGCTGGTTTTGTTCATTTACAGTCAATCAGAAGGACACAGTAGATGAATTCCTACATTGATAAATGTTAAGAAATATTACAGTTCTATAGGTGGTACTGTGAAGTAAGTGACTACTTACTGGTGGTTAACAAAACAAGGATACTTTTATCGATAACACCTTTTCTGTAGCAGTATTATGGTAAACAATCACCGAAAACAATGGCAAGATTGAGGTGTACTTGAGGCGAGCAGAATGGAGGAGAGGCATATTCGAAGCCTATCCACCTAAACTGAGAGCGAGGTTTGATTGATCTGAATGCCAAGGTGATTTGTAAAGGTTGGGATAAGCTGAGATGTGACAACAAGGTCCTGGCCCAGAGCATATCAATACGGTAGGGACCCGAGTCTTACAGTGAGGAACAGCCTGATGTTTGGATGATTTGAACAACAGGCCAGACGGCTTGCAAAGGCAGGGTGTTGGGAAGAGAGGCGAGGGTCGGACCAGTTTTGCTGCTCTGTGCCATTTACTCCGCTCTGTGCTACAGTAAACTTGAGGCTGTGGCCTGCTCCGGGCTCTGCGATGCTTATTCTGCTATACGCTGATCTGAGGCTAAGGCTGTGGCCTGCTTTGTGTCTAAGGACTCATTTTTGTTCTAAATGCTATGTATTATTTGCACAATTTGCTCCCCCCTCCCCCCCCCCCCGTACACTGAGGGTGTCAGTATTCTTTTTTTAATGGTTCTTTTAAGTTTTGTTTTGTGGCTGCCTGTAAAGAGACAAATTTCAAGGTTCTATTACATACATACTTTGGTAATAAATGCACTTTGAACTTTAGCGGTATTGGCAGTGTTCTAATCTGTTGTGTTTCATTCAAATACAGGTTCCCCCCCGCTATCCAAAGGTAGAGTGTTCCTATGAAACTGTTTGTAAGCCGAAATGGCATAAAGTGAAGAAGCAATTACCATTATTTTATATAGGAAAAATTTTTGAGCGTTCCCAGACCCAAAAAATAACCTACCAAATCATACCAAATAACACATAAAACCTAAAAAAACACTAATATGTAGTAAAAGCAGGAATGATATGATAAATACACAGCTATATAAAGTCCAAATAATGTACATACAGTGTAGTTTCACTTACCAGATCAGGAAGATTGAGCCAAAACAGATTTGTAGAAAAAAAAAATCGGCACGTACACGCATGCACACACACCTGCCCGCATAAGGCTTCATGGTCATGGTAGTCTTTCGAGGTAAACAAGTTTAAAGCAGGCGTCTTTTTTCGTAAAAGTGAAAATCCTCTTTCGGTTAGTGAAAACAAGTACTAATGTAACTCTTTCGTAAAAGCGAAGTTGCGTAAAGCAAACGTTAGGAAAGCGGGGGACACCTGTATATGAATTGTTACTCAGTTAAACTGCGGTTTGTCTTTTTTTTAATACATTTTAAATATTTCCATGAAAGTTCAGCTAAATGGGCCAAAATATACTGGCCCCTATGTGTCCCAGTTAACCAGAATCCAATGTACTTTATTGGTATGATGATAAAAAGCTTTAGAAACATGTCTTGAGGTTTCTAATACTTCATTATTACCATCCTTCTACTAATTTCCACAAACATGAAAAACCTACTGGCAAAAATAGTGATTTGCACAGAATACTCCAGCCTGCAACAAAAATGTTTGAAAATTTGAACTGGTTCAAAACATCCTAGTCTGAACATAAATGAAACTTATGAGATAAAGGATAAATTGTTAACTGAACATAACAAGTAGTTTTGGGGAGACAAGTGGGTGGCTTTTGGGAACAGAGGGGTAATTGGGAGATATAGATGGAATGAATAGATGTGTTGTATTAATTAACAATACAAATGATTCGCACACATTAAGGTCCCACAGGCACAATATGGGAAAGCCCACTAATCTTTTTCAGTAATACCCAGAACACAAGGGATAGCTCCCACAGCACTCTCAAAACCTACCCAAGGCCATAGAACTCTTCTTCAGAACATGGCACTTGCGTTACCACTTTCCAAACCAACCTATCTTTCAATGCCTCCAGAGCCACTAATAATTGAGCAGCTTAACATATACAAAATACTGGAGAAACTCAACTCAGGCAACATCTATGGAGAGGATAGATTTCAACCCACAACTCTTTGTTAGGACCAGAGGAGTTCACTTGGGACTTAACACTATTTTTAGATATTATTCAACTGCTATTTTATTGTTTCCAATAATGACTTATGGAATCTGGTAAGTAAATACGGTAAGTAATTATGCATGCAAACCCAGCCAAACACATTTACTCTCATTTCCATCCTTTCAAAGCATTATTGCTTTTTTGATAATGACACAAACCAGCATGAGGCCTGGTAGTACTAACCACAATGCTGCTGAACAGCACATGCAACTCAGCTGAAGTTGAGTCCTATAAAAATTTTATAAGTTTCATGAGATCACTACCTAATTTTTTCCAAATCTCTTCCAACTGTTTTCACCAAAAAAGTGAAGGAGGAGGTAACTGAAACACAAGGTACATCCAAAACTGGTAACATGGAGGGATGAGAAAAGTTAAGTCGATTAACATCTGAATGGGAAGCATCCAAGGAGTTTGATGGGATCAGGAGGAAATCACCCAGGAAACCATTAACTTAAAATGCTGGTGACAGATGACTGGAAAGTAGCAAATATTACTTTCTCAAATAATTTAACCTCAGTGGAAGGAAAGAATTTTGAAACGCTGATCATAAAGGATTAATAATCACCTACAGGATTTTCACTCTCACTATTCAATCCTGCCTAGCATTGTACCAACAGCAAATATGAAAATAAGACAAACCCGAGGAAATCTGCAGATGCTGGAAATTCAAGAAACACACACAAAATGCTGGTGGAACGCAGCAGGCCGGGCAGCATCTATAGGGAGAAGTGCTGTTGACGTTTCGGGCCAAGGCGTCAGTTCTGACAAAGGGTCTCAGCCCGAAATGTTGACAGCGCTTCTCCCTATAGATGCTGCCTGGCCTGCTGAGTTCCACCAGCATTTTGAAAATAAGACATTTCATCTCCTTGGCCAAATTGTTGAAATAGATTTTGAATAATTGCCTAAGTAAGCAACAATTGCTATGGGCATTCCACTTATCACAGCCTGCCAACATGCGAAAACACCAACTTATCTTTGTTTTCTGACTGTTAACCAAGTCTCTGTAAAGCTACTTAATTCAGCCTGTATTTCAGTTTCTCTGGTGCTAAAGCCCTCAATAATGTCCAGTTACCTTTTAACTTGACGATTCCAAGAGACACCTAACTAATCTCCCTTGATCTCAACAAACTTGAGGTCATTCAGAGCCTAGTGAAATTGAAACATAACAGGCCCTTGTGCTTAACTGCCTCCAGTTAAACAATAACTTGATTTTTATACCTACATTCCAGGTTTTCAAATCCACCCTTCCAAGTTCTATTATCTCTCCCCATCCTTTAATTTTCCAAGTCATCCATGATATTCTTCAATAACCCAAATCTAACTTATAGTCTTCTAGCAGTTCAAACTTCAAAGCAGCACATGCAAAACGCTGGAGGAACTCAGCAGACCAGGCAGGATCCACTGAAAAGAGTAAACAGTCCTGATGAAGGGTCTAGGCCTGAAACATCAACTGTTCACTCTTTTCCCATAGATGCTGCCTGGCCTGCTGAGTTCTTCCAGCACGTTGTATGTGTTGCTTTGATTTTGCAGCATCTGCAGATATACCTGTGTTTGGAGCTCAATCGTCAGTCGCAAAGTTCCAGTGTTTTGAATAACAGAAACATATTGCTGGAGGAAATCAGCAGGTCAGGCACCACCTATTCCTCTATATAGGTCTTACCTGACTTGCTAAGTTCCTCCAGCATTTGGTGTGCCCTTCTCTGAATCTGTAACATCTGTAGAATTTTGTTTTGAATATTTTTTTGATATTGCTTATAAAACAGATAAGTTTTTGTCATCTGTTCTAATATTCACAACTGACGCTTGGGATCAACTTTTTTAAAAACCTGATAACACTCCGGTAAAATTTATTGGTAAGATTTTATTTAGGTAGAGGTATTGTAATAAATACACGCTGCTGCTAGATCAGCTTAAAATGGTACATCCTTTTAGGGTGGGAGGGAGTCTGCAACAACTGGTGCAGCATCCCACAGGCATTTGTCACTACACATAAAGAACAACCTTCTGAAGACAGGTTACAGAAGTGATATTATAAATTAGTGATACCATTATTACTAAAATTTTTGTTTGCAGTGCGTGATGAGAAATGTCAGCCTGGATGCTCTGGCTGGCAACCCGGGTGCTCAAAGCAGTCACTCGCCCTCTCAATCTGCGACCACGAACACACCGCTTCCAGCTCCTACCTTGGCTTTTACAGCCGGTATTCGCACACCCCCGCGGGGGAGAGCCCATCTCCTGCTGCTCTCAGCCTCCGACTCCGTATCGTAGTAGCACCAGGAGACGGCGGCAGCTGCCGCACCGCACACCGCCGCCACGCACAGCCCGCGCCTTCCACCCGGTCCCGACCGCCATGCAACCCAGCTCGCCCCTCTGCTCGAGGCAGGCTTGCTCAAAGCGGCCGTTCGCCAGCGCCCGGGGTGCAAACGCTGCAGCGAAAAGAAGCTCCGCATCGCGGCCATTTGCGGCGTCTCGTTGGCAACCGGCTCGGCTGCCAGCGGAGCAGCACCGGCAACTCTCGCGAGAACGACGGTTCGCCCGACGCGACGTGTGCGATGCGGGCGCCGGCGCCGGTGCTGGAGGTGCCCGGCGATTCGCGGCGAGTGAACCGGCTGAGGGCTCCGGTGCAGCGAGCACAGCAAGGGTTTCATGCGTAGCCCCGAACAGACGGCTCTGGTTCCGCCAGCGAGCCGCTGGCCACGGCGGTGCTCTTTAATACTGTCCTGTCGAAAGCTGGGACGAGTAGCAAGTTCAGTTGAAATAAGTGTCGAGTTCGATGTTCGTGCATGTTAGTTGGTTATAAATTATTTCGCGCTGACGGGTGAAAGCGATGCCTGTTACAGATTTCACCGCATGTATGCTGTTAATAAACAACATCGGTTTGCGAAAAAAAACTGCTCAACAGATCGGGCAGCAATTATGGAGGCAAAGCAGCATCTTGGGTTACTCCACGCCGAGTTCTTCCAGCAGTGTCTTTGTTCCATCCTCCAATATCTACAGTCACTTGTACAGTGAAAGCTTAATCTTATTGTAATAATGTTTTTATTACATTAAGGATGGTCGTATGGTGCCACTGACGCCAAGCAGACCATTTTTGAAAGAGCATTGATAACAGCAGTTGTAAAGGCAGTTCCGAGAAGCAGGGAATGGCAAACCACTAATGTAGAACCAAGGGGATTGAAGACCGCAGTCTGCTGCATGGCTATCAATGGATATTAACCACACACCTTCCTTTGGTCCAAACTTGTGCTGTAGTCACGCATGCATCTATGTTGCTGGCCACCTGTTCTGGCTGCACACTTGCCAGTTTCCTGGTCTCTGGCTTTCGCCCATCACACTCCTTATTTCTACTTCCACCACACACTGTTCTGAGTCTTTAAAACCGATTCATTAAGTTTGTCCTACTTCATGTTCAAGGAATATTTCAGTGTTAGAAGTGACATCTCTGCAAATAGATATTAAAGTCACAGTTGCCTTTGTTTTTTTTTAAAAAAAACATTTGTTCTGAGCTTTTAAGACATGCAAATAAATCATTTGGCTGTAGTCTTATTTCAGTGTCTGGACACCGTGTCAATGAATGCCACAGTTGCAACTTAAAAGTGTTTACATTTCAGAAGTAGTTCACAAAGCAGACTGGAACATCCCATGAATGTTAAAGGTATGTCAGAATCTGATATAAAGTCATTTGTTAAATCCTTTCCACCTCTCTACAATTTGCCACAGAATTGAAATAATTTATTAAGAGCAAAAATACAGAATCACAAATAAGCCAATCAAGCCATGAAAATTTCCAATATTGTTTATTGTTTCTTGCTGTAGTCTTATTGCAGAGTGAATAAGATTTAAAATGAAACACAGAGCCAAGGATCCTGGACTGTACTCCCAACTCTGCTAGGTCATAGTACAGTAGATTCCAATTAACTGGGAGACATCAGGACCAGTTATTTTTGATCTGATTAAGCAGCTGCCCCAATTAGCCAAACCTTCATGGAAATAATTAAAGGTTTAAAGAAAAGACAAACTACCATTTAAACAAATTATATTTAAATGAAATACAGAACAAATTAGGAAACTACCAAAACCACTACAGTACTATAAATCTGCATATTAGTTCCTAATAGTTATCAGAGGAATTAATCCACACACTGCTGTACTCTCTTCATTGACTAAATGAACAAAATCAGCACAGACACCTAGAGCAGACAATAGACTGCCTTAAAATTCTGCTTTCAACGACTGCATCTTCCAAATCTTCATTTTATTTGTAACTTTTAGGATGATTGTCAATACCTTTAAATTTTTCATAGTGCCCAACTCATTTCATTTTCACTCCTGCCCATTTCTGGCATTTCCAAGCCTGAATTTAAAACTGCAGTGAACAAAACACTTCTGAATGGTCTTGCTGTTCATTACTCACCAACTATCAGTGACAAAAAAATCACTGCTTCTTAAGCACAAAACATGCAAATAATGCTATTTAAAAACTCTTCGCTCTAAGCATGGCATGATGTCTAACAGCCACCGACATGCATGTGAGCAACACTAGTCAAAAACTGTTCAGTAACAGTCTTCTATCCCAATTATGCTGCATAGTGTTTCAAATGAATGAAGGGAATCTCGGCTAATTTCTCAATTCATTTTTGTTCTTTAAGAGTTGCTGCAAATAAGTGGCAAAAAGGCCCACTTATCTGGAATTCACTATGTTTTAAGAGCTGTTAGGGATTTCAATTTAAATCAGTGACCAAATACTAAAAGATTGAGTGCCCCCTCCCCCAAGAGGTGAATGATGCTGAAAATGCTCTCCAGGAAATTTAAGACCTTTACCTGTCCATCCCTGAATACTCTTTGAATTCACCTTCTTAAATGTTGCCAGGTTATTCATCTGCACCAGCATGTTTCACCAAGCCCTTTATTCCTTAATGTGATCTGCTACACACCCCCACCACTTTGACTTTTTAGTTACACACTTTGTCCCAGACACATTTGCTACATCCAGACTATCTTTAACATCAAGCACCCAACTCTTTCCTTTTTCATTGCCTTAAATCCTTTGTTCTCATCCTCCAGCTTTGTCAATCTGTGCACTGCATCAACTCTCAACATCTCCTAGCCCCACTATCAAAGAACACAGAGTTAAGGTTGGTTTCACAAATGTTAGAAAATGAAATGAAAACTAAAACATATTATAAAAACACACAAAGGGAAGAAAAAAGATAGGAAAACAAAATGAAAGGTAATTAGACTGAAATGAACAGAATTGTTACAAGAAAGCTTGCATTGCTTGCTTCTGTATGTTAATATAATCATATTACGCATTCAATCACTTTAAGTGAAATCATTGTTATGTAATAAGTCACCGTTCTGCACCAATTGTATATTATAAAGAATTAGATAAATAGGAGGCAAATCATATTTTGTTTTAAACACAAGAAAATCTGAAGGTGTTGGAAATCAAAAGCAGCACACACCAAATGCTGGAGGAAATCAGCTGGTCATGCAGCATCCATGGAAGTTAATTATCAGTCAATGTTTCAGTACTGGAAAGGAAGAGGAAAATGCTAGAATAAAATGATTGCGGGGAGAAGGGGAAGGAGGATAGCTAGAAGGTGATGGGTGAACCCAGGTAAGTAGGAAAGATAAAGGGCTGAAGAGGAAGGAATCTGATAGGAGAGCAGAGTGGGCCATAGGAGAAGAGGGGTCACCCTGGTAGAAGGGATAGGTAGATGAGAAGAGTTAAAAGGCCAGAGTGAGGATTAAAAGAGGGGAAGGGGTGGGATTTTTTTGTTTTTATAAATAAAACTGGAAGGAGAAATTGGCATTCTGCCATCAGTTTGGAGGTTACCCAGACTATAAGCTGCTGTCCCTCCATCTTCATTGTGGCACGAGGAAGTCATGAACAAACATGTTGGAATGGGAATTAAAATATTTGGCCACTGGAAAGTTCTGCTTTTGGTGGATGGAGCAGAGGTGCTTAGCAAAGCAGTACCCCAATTTACAATGGGTCTCTACAGAGAGGAGGCTGCATTGTTTTATATATTATCCGATATGAACGATTAGTCCTTACTCTTGAATTTTCCTCATACTGTTTTACGTGCTTTACCTTGTTATGATCATACACTTAATTCTGTGACTATTGTTTTTCCTTGTATTATGCTGATGTACAGTTGTAATCAATTTAATTATACAAGTATGCATGACAAGTCTTTCACTATGTCAGTACACATAGCCATAATAAACCAGTTTATCAATTTAATTTCAATTCAAAATGTCATTTGAAGTAGCGTGTCATTAAAAAGGAACCAAAGCAGAAACCTTCCATCAGCACAATCTGACATTGTGACACAAGGATTCTGTGGAGATGTTGAATGAGAGCAATATTTTGCATGTTTATCAGCTCAAAAATAGTGATTTTGCTGTATTGCCATCCAGGTTCTTCTGGATGAGATCATTAGTAGTTATTATAGCCATTATCAGCCAGCAGAACTTTCAGAACTACCAACATACACACCATATAGTGCTGCCCATCAACTTTCGGATGAGGAAGAACCCAGTCAATGTTGACATCTCATTGGTTTATAGAAAAGTTAATAGTTGCTTTTCAGTATCGTACATTTACACTTTTGCTGTAGACTCGTGTCTTCATTCAGCTCTTATGCTTTAAGTATTTTGTAGCACTGTTGAAAGATAATTGGAAGAACCACCAGATATAATTTTTTAAGCTACTTCAATGTTAAAAATGAATTACTGTAATTGAATACTGTATTGAGTAATAACATGCTATGTCAAACAAGTGTTTACAATGATAATGAATTACTGTATTGAGTACTGATGACTCAAAATATCCTACATTAAATAAATGTAGAGGATAAATTGAATATTACAAATTGAAACTTGTTCCAGTATATCTATGAAAAAGAAAATTCAACCTGGTCAATCAATATCTACTCTCAGGAATGATGAAGATTATAGGTCATGAACAATATTGTCAAGCAGCATTTACTTTCACCCCACATTTAATTTCAGTTCAGCTAACACTTCTTTACAATCTTAATCCAAACATACAAAACATTCTGGAGTTTCAGAGAGATTAACTGAGGCATGAAGACTGCATTTGAATGTCAAAGTACACTGGTAAAATTGAATCTTAAATGTCAAAGAAATAGGCAGGGTGTTTTAGGAGGAATGTTCTGATGTCAAGGAAGTTGAAATAATGCCTAGCTTGTATATCCAGTAAGTTTTAAGAGATTCATGCATCTACTGTAAGGCCAAGGAGGGACTTGAAAGAAGGAAAGTGGTCCTTAAAATTGAGGCATCATTAGTGAAGATTCCAGTCAATATGAACAGGCACTTATGATGAGTGAACAAAACCAAGAATGAGCTAAATTATGGGCAACAGAATTTTGAATGAACACTTGATATAGGGTAGAAGATGGGAATTTGGCCAAAGGAGCATTGGAATATTCAGATCCAGAGGTAACAAAAGTTTTGATGAGGCTTCATCAGCTGGAAAAATTATGGGTCAGGAACAGGGTCAAATGTCAGATGTTGTTACATTGATTATTATATGCAGCTTAGTGGACTGGATATATAGATGTGAACTCAGAATTTGTGTCCAATGCAACACAAGGATGATAATTAGTCTTTCTCAGCTTCAGGAAAGGAACCTATCAAGCTCTGCCTTAAATACACCCAACAACCTGGCTTCTATAGCTACCCGTGGTAATAAATTCCACAATTTTACCACTCTCTGGCTAAAGAAATTTCTCCACATCTCTTAAATGGACACCCCTCTAACCTGGGGCTGTGCCCTGTTGTTCTCAACTCCACCATGGGAAACATCCTTTCCACATCTACTCTATCCAGGCCTTTCAACTGGTATCAATGAGACTCTCCCCCCCCCCCCATCCTTCTAAATTCCAGCAAGTACAGACCAAGAGCTATCAGACATTCCTCGTACAATAACCCTTTCATTCCCACAATCATTCTTATGAACCTTCTCTGAACCCTCTCCAATGCCATCACATCTTTTCTTAGATGAGGAGCCGAAAACTGTTCACAATACTCAAGATGAGGCCTCATCTGTACCTTAAAGCCTCTGCATCACATCCCTGCTTTTGTATTCTAGGTCTCTTGAAATGATGCCAACATTGCATTTGCTTTCCTCACCATTGACTCTACTGGCGAGTTAACCTTTAGGGTGCTCTGCACAAGGACTCAAGTTCCTTTATATTTCAGATTTTTGGGTTTTCTCCTCTTTAGAAAATAGTCCTCATGTTTATTTCTACTACCAAAGTGCATGACCATGCATTTTCCAACATTATACTTCATTTGCCACTATTACCCATTCTCCTAATCTGTTTAACTCCTTCTGCATCCTACCCATTTCCTCAACACCAATTCCCCTCCACCAATCTTTGTATCATCTGCAAACTTGGCAAGAAAGCCATCTATTCCATCTAAATCATTGATATATAGCATTAAAAGAAGTGGTTCCCACATTGACCCCTGTGGAACACCACAAGTTGCTGGCAGCCAAATGGAAAAGGATCCTTTTATTCCCATTCGCTGCCTCCTACCAATCAGCCAATGCTCTAACCATACCAGTAACAGAATACATAGAACATTAATTTCCACAGCTTTGTTACATGCAAGATCAGATATAGCCATGTCTTTAAGTACACAAGGAGTGTAAAGATGATAATCAAGTCAAAACGAAAGAGAAACTAGATTTAAAATTAAGGTTGATATGGATTGCTGATTACCCTGATAGGTGAAATGCCAAGAGGATGGATGAATCTACACAAATCATTGTTGTGAATCTGAAAATCTGATTCATTGTTGTTCCAGCTACATAAATTGTTAAGAATTATTTAAGTTAGAGCAAGCACTATAATTTCAAGGTTCAGGATGCAAAATTGTTTGTTATTCTTCAGTACACAAGTGAAAAGACAGGGAAATGATTGTTATTCCATATTCAATACTGCATAAAATAAGCATAAATACACTATAAATATACAAGATTACCTTATGTACATAGACTGTATACACAAAATCTGTCTGTACAGTATAAGCTACTGTAATGGCTACTTTATTAGGTGCACCTGCTCATTAAAGCAAATATCTAATCAGTCAATCATGCAGCAACAACTCAATACAGAAAAGTATGCAGACATGGTCAAGAGGTCTAGTTGATGTTCAGACCAAACATCAGAATTGGGAAGGAATATGATCTAATAACTTTGACTGTGGAATGTTTGTTGCTGCTCGATGGGGTGGTTTGAGTATCTCAAACTGCTGATCTGGGAGTTATGCACACAAGTCTAGAGAATGGTGTGAAAACATTCCATGAGCAACACTCTTTTAGGCAAAAAAAAACTTTGTTACTAGAGACAGATCAAAGTAATCTTGTCACCTCAGCCCATGAATGAAGAAAAAACCCAATAGAAACTATAGTAAAAGAGAACACTAAAATGAAGGATATGACAAAAGGACAAAGATTCAAAGTACATTTATGTAAGTATATAAGCCTGAAATTTGGCATCCCCACATACAGCTATGAAACAAACTATGGAACCAACACACTCAAAGCAAAAACATTAAACATCAAAACCCCCTCTCCCACCGCACACAAAAAAATGTAAATGGCAACAAAAAAATAAGAGCAGAAATACACATAAAATAAAAATCAAAAGGCATTCTTCAGTATGGTTCAGTTGAGTGTTCATTATCTGCAAACCATCCTAATTCAAAAAACCTAAAAGCAGTACCAAAAACGTGCGACCACAATGAGGACTAGAAACTAGATCAAATAACAAAAACACAAACAAAATTAAATTAAGCAATAAATTGTACTGTGATTAGGCTAGGGTTGCTGGGCAGTACAGCTTGAGGGGCTAGAAGGGCCTATGCCTATTCCAAAGTGCATTGCAATAAAAATTAAATATTAACAAAGTATTCTAAGGTTACATTTATAGTAAAAGCAGGATGAAACTAAATATACAGGTTAACAATTTTGGTAAATACAGGGATACAATACAAATAATAAATTCATATTTTATTTTGTTTACTGAGGAAAATAACATACAGACAATACAGCAAAAGATAAAGACATTGGAACAAGAGTATGATTGTCAAACCAGACAAAACAGAGGACAAAATGTTTGACCTTGATGGGTCTATGGAACTGAATGGAGCATTTCTGGATTGTGCTGACCCATGACTGTGCTGCAACACAGCTCAAACCACATCATCAAGTTCACTGATGACACAACAGTGATGGCTCTCATCAGCAAGAAAAACAAGTCAGTTTACAGAGAAGAGCTGCAGCAGGTAGCAGACTGGTGCAGAGCCAACAACCCGTCTCTGAATGTGACCAAGAGATGGTTCTTGACTTCATGAGGGCATGGACCGACCACTCTCCATTGAACATTGATGGCTCCTCGGTAGAGATCGTTAAGAGCACCAAATTTCTTGGGTTTCACCTGGCTGAGAATCTCACCTGTCCCTCAACCTGGTCATCTCTACTTTCTGCAAAGGCTGAGGGAAGTCCATCTCCCAACCCCCATCACATTCTACAGGGGTTGTATTGAGAGCATCCTGAGCAGCTGCATCACTGCCTGGTTCAGAAATTGCACCATCTCAGATTGCAAGACCCTGCAGCAGATAGTGAGGTCAGCTGAGAAGATCATCGGGGTCTCTCTTCCCACCATTAGAGATATTTATACTACACGCTGCATCCGCAAAGCAAACAGTATTATGAAGGACCCCATGCACCCTTCATACAAACTCTTCTCCCTCCTGCCATCTGGGAAAAGGCAAAGCATTTAGGCTCTCATGACCAGACTAAGTAATAGTTACTTTCCCCAAGCCATCAGTCTCCTCAACACCCAGAGCCTGGACTGACACCAAATTACTGCCCTCTACTGTGCCTATTGTCTTGTTTATTATTTATTGTAATGACTGCACTGTTTTGTGCACTTTATGCAGTCCTGGGTAGGTCTGTAGTCTAGTGTAGTTGTTTTTACATAGTTCTGTATAGTTTTTGTACCATTTCATGTAGCACCATGGTCCTGAAAAACATGGTCTTGATTTTACTATGTACTGTACCAGCAGTTATGGTCAAAATAACAATAAAGTGACTTGATTAATGCAGTGGTCCAAATGTTGCTAGCAGCACTCTTCACTCACAAACCCATCAAGTTCGAGTTCAAGTTCAGCCCAGACACTTAACACTAGCCTTGCCATGGCATTTTTGCTGCACTCATCCCATAAGCAGAGCAATTTACAAGTGGTAACTAGGTGGTAGAAATAGACGGACCTTAAAACCTTACGACAGCAGATGAAAAACATTTAAAGAATCAAAATTATTAATAAAATCAAAACATTAGATTCAACATATATGACTAAAGTAAATGAATTAAAACATCAATGAAGTAAAACTAAAATCTGTCATCACTCACCTTTTCAGTCAGGGTTCAGTTTCAAATACAATAGCTATGACTGGCATAAACTGAGTGGACAGATCTGAAGTGCACCCAGCCTCTTTACATGCCAGTGACCCAGGTTTATTCTTGAACTCTAGTCTGGTCTGCATGGAATCTACATGTTCTATGATTACAAGGGCTTCATTTGAGTTTCCTCCCACAGGCCACTACTACCAGTATGTAGTTAAGTGGTTGAATTTCAAGTTTGAGTTCAGATTATTGTCATTCAGCTGTACACACATCAGGGTACTGAAGCAAGGACCCAATCACAGACCAAGCACCATGTGCACTGTGATACTTATTGAGTAACAAATCCCACAGTGGGGTGGGGGGGGGGCACAACAAAGTCAGCATCAACATTCAGGCAGAGAACAAAACATCCAGAAAAATCCAAAAACCAGAATCAGGCAGAGTTGATATTCAGGCAGACAGAGTACAATCCTGAAGTACAAAAAAAAAGTCCGTGTCAAATTTTAGCCAGAGATCAAAACATGCAGGGAAATCCAAAAACCAGAATCAGGGAAAACACAGAGTCAACATTCAGTCAGACAGAGTACAGATACACATACTAGAAAGGCTCAGAAAAATTCACTGGCACAATCTGGCAAAAACACAGGACTGAAATACACTGAGCAATAAACAGAGAGGCAGATGATAGGTGGAGCACAATGAGACACAGGTGGCAGCAACACAGGTAATAATGAGAAACAGATGAGAGACGGAGTGCTCAGTGATACAGGGGCCGGAGAGGGGCAGGGGCAGGGGCAGGGGCAGGGAGAGGGAGAGGGAGAGGGAGAGGGAGAGGGAGAGGGAGAGGGAGAGGGAGAGGGAGAGATGGCAATACAAAACCTCAGACTGACAGCGGGGGGAAACACACAAAAAGACAGAGTTCAACTGGAGATACTGACAATGTGTATACCATCAAAGGAAGCAACATTCATCTGGACCAAGGAGTGCAACACAGTACATATAGTTCACGCACATAACACGTTAGGTGATATTACCACTAATAAGTTAACAAATAATAACACTATGATATGATACAAGTTAAAAAGTAAACAGTATAACACTACTGGCACTTCATACACAATGAAACCATACGATGAGATTCCTACGTAGTGGCAGGGAGTTCAGTATTCTTCTGACCCGTGGAAAGAAGCAGTTTCCCATCCTGACAGTTCCTGTCCCAATGCTATGGTACTTCCTGCCTGATGGTAGGGTGGTCAGAGAGATTGTCGGACGGATGGACGGGATCACTGACTGCTAAGGGCCCTGTGTACACAGCACTCCTGATAAACATCTCTAATGGGTGGAAGGGAGACCCCAGTGATCCTCCCAACAGTCCTTGCAATCCTTTGTAGGGACTTGCAGTTAGACACCTTGCAATTCCTGTACCAGGTAGTGACGCAGTTCATCGGCTCACGCTCAATGTGCTCTTGTAAAATTGGTTAAAATGGAGAGGAGAGGATAGCCTCACTTGCCTCAATATCCTCAGTAAGTGGAGATGCTGTTGTGCTTTCTTAACGTAAGAGGTGCTGTTGAGGGACCAGGAGAGATCGTCTATTATGTGGACACCCAGATACTTACTGCTCCTAACTCTCCATGGAGAAACCATGTATGTGCAGTGAGGAGAACCTGTGGAGAGTTTATCCATTTAGTAATACAGCACAGAATAAGCCATTCCAGCCCTTTGAGCCATGCTGTCCCTAGCAACCCTGACAAATTCAATTAATTCTAACCTAAACACAGGACAATTTACAATGATAAATTAACCTACTCAGTCAGAGGGAGGAAAGTGAAGCACCTGGAGAAATCAACACATTCTACATGGAGGACAAACAGACGCCTTACAGAAGGGCATGGGAAATTGAACTCTGAGCTCTGGATAACTGCTATGCTACTATCACATCATTAGGTCATGGAACACTATTTGTCACAGAAACAGGTCATTCAGTCTACCTGGACCATACAGAACTGTTATTCTGCCTAGTCCCACTGACCTGCTCCTGGCCCATAGTACTCCATACCATTCCCATCGATGTACTTTTCCAAACCTCTCTTAAAAATTGCTGTCAAACCCATATCCATATTCAGATGCAACAATGCATTTAAGATCTTCCTCATCTCCATGCACAGATCTTCAAGTGGATCAAACTTGTTCCATACTTGTTCCAAACTTGACCAAACTACAAGACACAGACACTGAAGTAGTATGAACAGGACAGTGTTTATTAAAAATACTAGGGAAGCCAAGGAGCAAGGACAAGATGACAACACGGACAGAGACGTAGGATACAACCTGGGCTAGGACTTGGGACTTGGACTTGACTGGGAACTCGGGCCATGACTCGGAACTTGGGTCTTGACCAGGGACTCGGGCTTGGCTCAGACTCAGACTTGACTAGACTGGGACTCTTCTTGGACACAGAGCCGGGAATCTTCTTACTGCAAACTGTCAGCAATTCTCAGCTGGCCACGAAACCGTCAGAATTCGCATCTTACTCAGAGCAGCAGCAGACAGCTGGACACGAAAATGACTGAACTCGCTAAGCAGCCACAGGCACTGAAGCAACCTAGAGTCCACGATACTCGGTAGCTCCGATAATGGTCCAGACTTCCTGCACTGGCTGAGGTCACGTTTTTCTGGTAACAAGCTTCTTGGTGTGGGTTCCTGTTGCCGAGCTTCCTGGTGTGGGTTCCTGTTGCTGAGCTTCTTGGTGTGAGTTCCTGTTGCCGAGCTTCCTGGTGTGAGTTCCTGTTGCCGAGCTTCCTGGTGTGGGTTCCTGTTGCCGAGCTTCCTGGTGTGAGTTCCTGTTGCCGAGCTTCTTGGTGTGAGTTCCTGTTGCCGAGCTTCTTGGTGTGAGTTCCTGTTGCCGAGCTTCCTGGTGTGAGTTCCTGTTGCCGAGCTTCCTGGTGTGAGTTCCTGTTGCCGAGCTTCCTGGTGTGAGTTCCTGTTGCTGAGCTTCCTGGTGTGAGTTCCTGTTGCTGAGCTTCCTGGTGTGAGTTCCTGTTGCCGAGCTTCTTGGTGTGAGTTCCTGTTGCTGAGCTTCTTGGTGTGGGTTCCTGTTGCCGAGCTTCTTGGTGTGAGTTCCTGTTGCCGAGCTTCTTGGTGTGAGTTCCTGTTGCTGAGCTTCCTGGTGTGAGTTCCTGTTGCCGAGCTTCCTGGTGTGGGTTCCTGTTGCTGAGCTTCAAGGTGTGGGTTCCGGTTGCCGAGCTTCCTGGTGTGGGTTCCTGTTGCCGAGCTTCCTGGTGTGAGTTCCTGTTGCCGAGCTTCTTGGTGTGGGTTCCTGTTGCTGAGCTTCTTGGTGTGGGTTCCTGTTGCCGAGCTTCCTGGTGTGAGTTCCTGTTGCTGAGCTTCCTGGTGTGAGTTCCTGTTGCCGAGCTTCCTGGTGTGAGTTCCTGTTGACAAGCTTCTTGGTGTGGGTTTCTGTTGCCGAGCTTCCTGGTGTGAGTTCCTGTTGCCGAGCTTCCTGGTGTGGGTTCCTGTTGCTGAGCTTCCTGGTGTGAGTTCCTGTTGCCGAGCTTCCTGGTGTGAGTCACTGTTGCCGAGCTTCCTGGTGTGAGTTCCTGTTGCTGACCTTCCTGGTGTGAGTTCCTGTTGCTGACCTTCCTGGTGTGAGTTCCTGTTGCCGAGCTTCCTGGTGTGAGTTCCTGTTGCTGACCTTCCTGGTGTGAGTTCCTGTTGCCGAGCTTCTTGGTGTGGGTTCCTGTTACCGAGCTTCCTGGTGTGAGTTCCTGTTGCCGAGCTTCTTGGTGTGGGTTCCTGTTACCGAGCTTCCTGGTGTGAGTTCCTGTTGCTGAGCTTCAAGGTGTGGGTTCCTGTTGCCGAGCTTCCTGGTGTGAGTTCCTGTTGCCGAGCTTCCTGGTGTGAGTTCCTGTTGCCGAGCTTCTTGGTGTGAGTTCCTGTTGCCGAGCTTCCTGGTGTGAGTTCCTGTTGCCGAGCTTCCTGGTGTGGGTTCCTGTTGCCGAGCTTCCTGGTGTGAGTTCCTGTTGCCGAGCTTCCTGGTGTGAGTTCCTGTTGCCGAGCTTCCTGGTGTGGGTTCCTGTTGCTGAGCTTCAAGGTGTGGGTTCCGGTTGCCGAGCTTCCTGGTGTGGGTTCCTGTTGCCGAGCTTCCTGGTGTGAGTTCCTGTTGCCGAGCTTCTTGGTGTGGGTTCCTGTTGCTGAGCTTCTTGGTGTGGGTTCCTGTTGCCGAGCTTCCTGGTGTGAGTTCCTGTTGCTGAGCTTCCTGGTGTGAGTTCCTGTTGCCGAGCTTCCTGGTGTGAGTTCCTGTTGACAAGCTTCTTGGTGTGGGTTTCTGTTGCCGAGCTTCCTGGTGTGAGTTCCTGTTGCCGAGCTTCCTGGTGTGGGTTCCTGTTGCTGAGCTTCCTGGTGTGAGTTCCTGTTGCCGAGCTTCCTGGTGTGAGTCACTGTTGCCGAGCTTCCTGGTGTGAGTTCCTGTTGCCGAGCTTCTTGGTGTGAGTTCCTGTTGCCGAGCTTCCTGGTGTGAGTTCCTGTTGCTGACCTTCCTGGTGTGAGTTCCTGTTGCTGACCTTCCTGGTGTGAGTTCCTGTTGCCGAGCTTCCTGGTGTGAGTTCCTGTTGCCGAGCTTCTTGGTGTGAGTTCCTGTTGCCGAGCTTCTTGGTGTGTGTTCCTGTTGCCGAGCTTCCTGGTGTGAGTTCCTGTTGCCGAGCTTCTTGGTCTGGATTACTGATGCCGAACTTCCTGGTGTGAGTTCCTGTTGCCGAGCTTCCTGGTGTGAGTTCCTGTTGCCGAGCTTCCTGGTGTGGGTTCCTGTTGTTGACCTTCTTGGTGTGAGTTCCTGTTGCCGAGCTTCTTGGTGTGGGTTCCTGTTGCTGAGCTTCTTGGTGTGGGTTCCTGTTGCCGAGCTTCCTGTTGTGGGTTCCTGTTGCTGAGCTTCTTGGTGTGAGTTCCTGTTGCCGAGCTTCCTGGTGTGAGTTCCTATTGCTGAGCTTCCTGGTCTGAGTTCCTGTTGCCGAGCGTCTTGGTGTGGGTTCCTGTTGCCGAGCTTCCTGGTGTGAGTTCCTGTTGCTGACCTTCCTGGTGTGAGTTCCTGTTGCCGAGCTTCCTGGTGTGAGTTCCAGTTGCTGAGCTTCTTGGTGTGAGTTTCTGTTGCCGAGCTTCCTGGTGTGAGTTCCTGTTGCTGACCTTCCTGGTGTGAGTTCCTGTTGCCGAGCTTCCTGGTGTGAGTTCCTGTTGCCGAGCTTCCTGGTGTGAGTTCCTGTTGCTGAGCTTCCTGGTGTGAGTTTCTGTTGCCGAGCTTCCTGCTGTGGGTTCCTGTTGCTGACCTTCCTGGTGTGAGTCCCTGTTGCTGAGCTTCCTGGTGTGGGTTCCTGTTGCTGAGCTTCCTGGTGTGAGTTCCTGTTGCCGAGCTTCCTGGTGTGAGTTCCTGTTGCGGAGCTTCTTGGTGTGAGTTCCTGTTGCCGAGCTTTCTGGTGTGAGTTCCTGTTGCCGAGCTTCCTGGTGTGAGTTCCTGTTGCCGAGCTTCCTGGTGTGAGTTCCTGTTGCCGAGCTTCCTGGTGTGGGTTCCTGTTGCCGAGCTTCCTGGTATGAGTTCCTGTTGCTGACCTTCTTGGTCTGGATTTCTGATGCCAAGCTTCCTGGTGTGAGTTCCTGTTGCTGTGCTTCCTGGTGTGGGTTTCTGTTGCTGAGCTTCCTGGTGTGAGTTCCTGTTGCTGAGCTTCTTGGTGTGAGTTCCTGTTGCCGAGCTTCCTGGTGTGAGTTCCTGTTGCCGAGCTTCCTGGTGTGAGTTCCTGTTGCCGAGCTTCCTGGTGTGAGTTCCTGTTGCCGAGCTTCCTGGTGTGCGTTCCTGTTGCCGAGCTTCCTGGTGTGAGTTCCTGTTGCCGAGCTTCCTGGTGTGAGTTCCTGTTGCTGACCTTCCTGGTGTGAGTTCCTGTTGCCGAGCTTCTTGGTGTGAGTTCCTGTTGCCGAGCTTCCTGGTGTGAGTTCCTGTTGCCGAGCTTCCTGGTGTGAGTTCCTGTTGCCGAGCTTCCTGGTGTGAGTTCCTGTTGCCGAGCTTCCTGGTGTGAGTTCCTGTTTCTGAGCTTCTCGGTGTGAGTTCCTGTTGCTGAGCTTCTTGGTGTGAGTTCCTGTTGCCGAGCTTCTTGGTGTGAGTTCCTGTTGCCGAGCTTCCTGGTGTGAGTTCCTGTTGCCGAGCTTCCTGGTGTGGGTTCCTGTTGTTGACCTTCTTGGTGTGAGTTCCTGTTGCCGAGCTTCTTGGTGTGGGTTCCTGTTGCTGAGCTTCTTGGTGTGGGTTCCTGTTGCCGAGCTTCCTGTTGTGGGTTCCTGTTGCTGAGCATCTTGGTGTGAGTTCCTGTTGCCGAGCTTCCTGGTGTGAGTTCCTATTGCCGAGCTTCCTGGTGTGAGTTCCTGTTGCCGAGCGTCTTGGTGTGGGTTCCTGTTGCCGAGCTTCCTGGTGTGAGTTCCTGTTGCTGACCTTCCTGGTGTGAGTTCCTGTTGCCGAGCTTCCGGGTGTGAGTTCCAGTTGCTGAGCTTCTTGGTGTGAGTTTCTGTTGCCGAGCTTCCTGGTGTGAGTTCCTGTTGCTGACCTTCCTGGTGTGAGTTCCTGTTGCCGAGCTTCCTGGTGTGAGTTCCTGTTGCCGAGCTTCCTGGTGTGAGTTCCTGTTGCTGAGCTTCCTGGTGTGAGTTTCTGTTGCCGAGCTTCCTGCTGTGGGTTCCTGTTGCTGACCTTCCTGGTGTGAGTCCCTGTTGCTGAGCTTCCTGGTGTGGGTTCCTGTTGCTGAGCTTCCTGGTGTGAGTTCCTGTTGCCGAGCTTCCTGGTGTGAGTTCCTGTTGCGGAGCTTCTTGGTGTGAGTTCCTGTTGCCGAGCTTTCTGGTGTGAGTTCCTGTTGCCGAGCTTCCTGGTGTGAGTTCCTGTTGCCGAGCTTCCTGGTGTGAGTTCCTGTTGCCGAGCTTCCTGGTGTGGGTTCCTGTTGCCGAGCTTCCTGGTGTGAGTTCCTGTTGCTGACCTTCTTGGTCTGGATTTCTGATGCCAAGCTTCCTGGTGTGAGTTCCTGTTGCTGTGCTTCCTGGTGTGGGTTTCTGTTGCTGAGCTTCCTGGTGTGAGTTCCTGTTGCTGAGCTTCTTGGTGTGAGTTCCTGTTGCCGAGCTTCCTGGTGTGAGTTCCTGTTGCCGAGCTTCCTGGTGTGAGTTCCTGTTGCCGAGCTTCCTGGTGTGAGTTCCTGTTGCCGAGCTTCCTGGTGTGCGTTCCTGTTGCCGAGCTTCCTGGTGTGAGTTCCTGTTGCCGAGCTTCCTGGTGTGAGTTCCTGTTGCTGACCTTCCTGGTGTGAGTTCCTGTTGCCGAGCTTCTTGGTGTGAGTTCCTGTTGCCGAGCTTCCTGGTGTGAGTTCCTGTTGCCGAGCTTCCTGGTGTGAGTTCCTGTTGCCGAGCTTCCTGGTGTGAGTTCCTGTTTCTGAGCTTCTCGGTGTGAGTTCCTGTTGCTGAGCTTCTTGGTGTGAGTTCCTGTTGCCGAGCTTCTTGGTGTGAGTTCCTGTTGCTGAGCATCTTGGTGTGGGTTCCTGTTGCCGAGCTTCCTGGTGTGGGTTCCTGTTGCCGAGCTTCCTGGTGTGGGTTCCTGTTGCCGAGCTTCTTGGTGTGAGTTCCTGTTGCCGAGCTTCCTGGTGTGGGTTCCTGTTGCCGAGCTTCCTGGTGTGAGTTCCTGTTGCCGAGCTTCTTGGTGTGAGTTTCTGTTGCCGAGCTTCCTGGTGTGAGTTCCTGTTGCTGACCTTCCTGGTGTGAGTTCCTGTTGCCGACCTTCCTGGTGTGAGTTCCTGTTGCCGAGCTTCCTGGTGTGAGTTCCTGTTGCTGAGCTTCCTGGTGTGAGTTTCTGTTGCCGAGCTTCCTGCTGTGGGTTCCTGTTGCTGACCTTCCTGGTGTGAGTCCCTGTTGCTGAGCTTCCTGGTGTGGGTTCCTGTTGCTGAGCTTCCTGGTGTGAGTTCCTGTTGCCGAGCTTCCTGGTGTGAGTTCCTGTTGCGGAGCTTCTTGGTGTGAGTTCCTGTTGCCGAGCTTTCTGGTGTGAGTTCCTGTTGCCGAGCTTCCTGGTGTGAGTTCCTGTTGCCGAGCTTCCTGGTGTGAGTTCCTGTTGCCGAGCTTCCTGGTGTGGGTTCCTGTTGCCGAGCTTCCTGGTGTGAGTTCCTGTTGCTGACCTTCTTGGTCTGGATTTCTGATGCCAAGCTTCCTGGTGTGAGTTCCTGTTGCTGTGCTTCCTGGTGTGGGTTTCTGTTGCTGAGCTTCCTGGTGTGAGTTCCTGTTGCTGAGCTTCTTGGTGTGAGTTCCTGTTGCCGAGCTTCCTGGTGTGAGTTCCTGTTGCGGAGCTTCCTGGTGTGAGTTCCTGTTGCCGAGCTTCCTGGTGTGAGTTCCTGTTGCCGAGCTTCCTGGTGTGCGTTCCTGTTGCCGAGCTTCCTGGTGTGAGTTCCTGTTGCCGAGCTTCCTGGTGTGAGTTCCTGTTGCTGACCTTCCTGGTGTGAGTTCCTGTTGCCGAGCTTCTTGGTGTGAGTTCCTGTTGCCGAGCTTCCTGGTGTGAGTTCCTGTTGCCGAGCTTCCTGGTGTGAGTTCCTGTTGCCGAGCTTCCAGGTGTGAGTTCCTGTTGCCGAGCTTCCTGGTGTGAGTTCCTGTTTCTGAGCTTCTCGGTGTGAGTTCCTGTTGCTGAGCTTCTTGGTGTGAGTTCCTGTTGCCGAGCTTCCTGGTGTGAGTTCCTGTTGCCGAGCTTCCTGGTGTGAGTTCCTGTTGCTGAGCTTCCTGGTGTGAGTTCCTGTTGCCGAGCTTCCTGGTGTGAGTTCCTGTTGCTGAGCATCTTGGTGTGGGTTCCTGTTGCCGAGCTTCCTGGTGTGGGTTCCTGTTGCCGAGCTTCCTGGTGTGGGTTCCTGTTGCCGAGCTTCTTGGTGTGAGTTCCTGTTGCCGAGCTTCCTGGTGTGGGCTCCTGTTGCCGAGCTTCCTGGTGTGAGTTCCTGTTGCCGAGCTTCTTGGTGTGAGTTCCTGTTGCCGAGCTTCCTGGTGTGGGTTCCTGTTGCCGAGCTTCCTGGTGTGAGTTCCTGTTGCTGACCTTCTTGGTCTGGATTTCTGATGCCGAGCTTCCTGGTGTGGGTTCCTGTTGCCGAGCTTCCTGGTGTGGGTTCCTGTTGCCGAGCTTCCTGGTGTGAGTTCCTGTTGCCGAGCTTCCTGGTGTGGGTTCCTGTTGCTGAGCTTCTTGGTGTGAGTTCCTGTTGCCGAGCTTCCTGGTGTGGGTTCCTGTTGCCGAGCTTCCTGGTGTGAGTTCCTGTTGCCGAGCTTCCTGGTGTGAGTTCCTGTTGCCGAGCTTCCTGGTGTGAGTTCCTGTTGCCGAGCTTCTTGGTGTGAGTTCCTGTTGCCGAGCTTCCTGGTGTGAGTTCCTGTTGCCGAGCTTCCTGGTGTGAGTTCCTGTTGCCGAGCTTCCTGGTGTGAGTTCCTGTTGCCGAGCTTCTTGGTGTGAGTTCCTGTTGCTGAGCTTCTTGGTGTGGGTTCCTGTTGCCGAGCTTCCTGGTGTGAGTTCCTGTTGCCGAGCTTCTTGGTGTGGGTTCCTGTTGCTGAGCTTCTTGGTGTGAGTTCCTGTTGCCGAGCTTCCTGGTGTGAGTTCCTGTTGCCGAGCTTCCTGGTGTGAGTTCCTGTTGCCGAGCTTCTTGGTCTGGATTTCTGATGCCGAGCTTCCTGGTGTGGGTTCCTGTTGCCGAGCTTCTTGGTGTGGGTTCCTGTTGCCAAGCTTCCTGGTGTGGGTTCCTGTTGCCGAGCTTCTTGGTTTGGGTTCCTGTTGCCAAGCTTCCTGGTGTCAGTTCCTGTTGCTGAGCTTCCTGGTGTGAGTCCTGTTGCCGAGCTTCCTGGTGTGAGTTCCTGTTGCCGAGCTTCTTGGTCTGGATTTCTGATGCCGAGCTTCCTGGTGTGAGTTCCTGTTGCCGAGCTTCCTGGTGTGAGTTCCTGATGCCGAGCTTCCTGGTGTGAGTTCCTGATGCCGAGCTTCCTGGTGTGAGTTCCTGTTGCTGACCTTCTTGGTCTGGATTTCTGATGCCGAGCTTCTTGGTGTGGGTCCCTGTTGCTGAGCTTCTTGGTGTGAGTTCCTGTTGCCGAGCTTCCTGGTGTGGGTTCCTGTTGCTGAGCTTCTTGGTGTGGGTTCCTGTTGCCGAGCTTCCTGGTGTGAGTTCCTGTTGCCGAGCTTCCTGGTGTGAGTTCCTGTTGCCGAGCTTCTTGGTGTGAGTTCCTGTTGCCGAGCTTCCTGGTGTGGGTTCCTGTTGCTGAGCTTATTGGTGTGAGTTCCTGTTGCCGAGCTTCCTGGTGTGAGTTCCTGTTGCCGAGCTTCCTGGTGTGAGTTCCTGTTGCCGAGCTTCCTGGTGTGAGTTCCTGTTACTGAGCTTCTTGGTGTGAGTTCCTGTTGCCGAGCTTCTTGGTGTGAGTTCCTGTTGCTGAGCTTCTTGGTTTGAGTTCCTGTTGCTGAGCTTCTTGGTGTGAGTTCCTGTTGCCGAGCTTCTTGGTGTGAGTTCCTGTTGCCGAGCTTCCTGGTGTGAGTTCCTGTTGCAGAGCTTCTTGTTGTGAGTTCCTGTTGCTGAGCTTCTTGGTGTGAGTTCCTGTTGCTGAGCTTCTTGGTGTGAGTTCCTGTTGCCGAGCTTCCTGGTGTGAGTTCCTGTTGCCGAGCTTCCTGGTGTGAGTTCCTGTTGCAGAGCTTCCTGGTGTGAGTTCCTGTTGCTGACCTTCCTGGTGTGAGTTCCTGTTGCCGAGCTTCTTGGTGTGAGTTCCTGTTGCCGAGCTTCCTGGTGTGAGTTCCTGTTGCCGAGCTTCCTGGTGTGAGTTCCTGTTGCCGAGCTTCCTGGTGTGAGTTCCTGTTGCCGAGCTTCCTGGTGTGAGTTCCTGTTGCTGAGCTTGCTGATGTGAGTTCCTGTTGCTGAGCTTCTTGGTGTGAGTTCCTGTTGCTGAGCTTCTTGGTGTGAGTTCCTGTTGCTGAGCTTCTTGGTGTGGGTTCCTGTTGCCGAGCTTCCTGGTGTGGGTTCCTGTTGCCGAGCTTCCTGGTGTGGGTTCCTGTTGCCGAGCTTCTTGGTGTGAGTTCCTGTTGCCGAGCTTCCTGGTGTGGGTTCCTGTCGCCGAGCTTCCTGGTGTGAGTTCCTGTTGCCGAGCTTCTTGGTTTGAGTTCCTGTTGCCGAGCTTCCTGGTGTGGGTTCCTGTTGCCGAGCTTCCTGGTGTGAGTTCCTGTTGCTGACCTTCTTGGTCTGGATTTCTGATGCCGAGCTTCCTGGTGTGAGTTCCTGTTGCTGAGCTTCTTGGTGTGAGTTCCTGTTGCTGAGCTTCCTGGTGTGGGTTCCTGTTGCCGAGCTTCTTGGTGTGGGTTCCTGTTGCCGAGCTTCCTGGTGTGAGTTCCTGTTGCCGAGCTTCCTGGTGTGAGTTCCAGTTGCCGAGCTTCCTGGTGTGAGTTCCTGTTGCCGAGCTTCCTGGTGTGAGTTCCTGATGCCGAGCTTCCTGGTGTGAGTTCCTGTTGCTGACCTTCTTGGTGTGAGTTCCTGTTGCCGAGCTTCCTGGTGTGAGTTCCTGTTGCTGACCTTCTTGGTCTGGATTTCTGATGCCGAGCTTCCTGGTGTGGGTTCCTGTTGCTGAGCTTCTTGGTGTGAGTTCCTGTTGCCGAGCTTCCTGGTGTGGGTTCCTGTTGCTGAGCTTCTTGGTGTGGGTTCCTGTTGCCGAGCTTCCTGGTGTGAGTTCCTGTTGCTGAGCTTCTTGGTGTGGGTTCCTGTTGCCGAGCTTCCTGGTGTGGTTTCCTGTTGCTGAGCTTCTTGGTGTGGGTTCCTGTTGCCGAGCTTCCTGGTGTGAGTTCCTGTTGCCGAGCTTCTTGGTGTGAGTTCCTGTTGCCGAGCTTCCTGGTGTGGGTTCCTGTTGCCGAGCTTCCTGGTGTGAGTTCCTGTTGCTGACCTTCTTGGTCTGGATTTCTGATGCCGAGCTTATTGGTGTGGGTCCCTGTTGCTGAGCTTCTTGGTGTGAGTTCCTGTTGCCGAGCTTCCTGGTGTGGGTTCCTGTTGCTGAGCTTCTTGGTGTGAGTTCCTGTTGCCGAGCTTCCTGGTGTGGGTTCCTGTTGCTGAGCTTCTTGGTGTGGGTTCCTGTTGCCGAGCTTCCTGGTGTGAGTTCCTGTTGCCGAGCTTCCTGGTGTGAGTTCCTGTTGCCGAGCTTCTTGGTGTGAGTTCCTGTTGCCGAGCTTCCTGGTGTGGGTTCCTGTTGCTGAGCTTATTGGTGTGAGTTCCTGTTGCCGAGCTTCCTGGTGTGAGTTCCTGTTGCCGAGCTTCCTGGTGTGAGTTCCTGTTGCCGAGCTTCCTGGTGTGAGTTCCTGTTACTGAGCTTCTTGGTGTGAGTTCCTGTTGCCGAGCTTCTTGGTGTGAGTTCCTGTTGCTGAGCTTCTTGGTTTGAGTTCCTGTTGCTGAGCTTCTTGGTGTGAGTTCCTGTTGCCGAGCTTCTTGGTGTGAGTTCCTGTTGCCGAGCTTCCTGGTGTGAGTTCCTGTTGCAGAGCTTCTTGTTGTGAGTTCCTGTTGCTGAGCTTCTTGGTGTGAGTTCCTGTTGCTGAGCTTCTTGGTGTGAGTTCCTGTTGCCGAGCTTCCTGGTGTGAGTTCCTGTTGCCGAGCTTCCTGGTGTGAGTTCCTGTTGCAGAGCTTCCTGGTGTGAGTTCCTGTTGCTGACCTTCCTGGTGTGAGTTCCTGTTGCCGAGCTTCTTGGTGTGAGTTCCTGTTGCCGAGCTTCCTGGTGTGAGTTCCTGTTGCCGAGCTTCCTGGTGTGAGTTCCTGTTGCCGAGCTTCCTGGTGTGAGTTCCTGTTGCCAAGCTTCCTGGTGTGAGTTCCTGTTGCTGAGCTTGCTGATGTGAGTTCCTGTTGCTGAGCTTCTTGGTGTGAGTTCCTGTTGCTGAGCTTCTTGGTGTGAGTTCCTGTTGCTGAGCTTCTTGGTGTGGGTTCCTGTTGCCGAGCTTCCTGGTGTGGGTTCCTGTTGCCGAGCTTCCTGGTGTGGGTTCCTGTTGCCGAGCTTCTTGGTGTGAGTTCCTGTTGCCGAGCTTCCTGGTGTGGGTTCCTGTTGCCGAGCTTCCTGGTGTGAGTTCCTGTTGCCGAGCTTCTTGGTTTGAGTTCCTGTTGCCGAGCTTCCTGGTGTGGGTTCCTGTTGCCGAGCTTCCTGGTGTGAGTTCCTGTTGCTGACCTTCTTGGTCTGGATTTCTGATGCCGAGTTTCCTGGTGTGAGTTCCTGTTGCTGAGCTTCTTGGTGTGAGTTCCTGTTGCTGAGCTTCCTGGTGTGGGTTCCTGTTGCCGAGCTTCTTGGTGTGGGTTCCTGTTGCCGAGCTTCCTGGTGTGAGTTCCTGTTGCCGAGCTTCCTGGTGTGAGTTCCAGTTGCCGAGCTTCCTGGTGTGAGTTCCTGTTGCCGAGCTTCCTGGTGTGAGTTCCTGATGCCGAGCTTCCTGGTGTGAGTTCCTGTTGCTGACCTTCTTGGTGTGAGTTCCTGTTGCCGAGCTTCCTGGTGTGAGTTCCTGTTGCTGACCTTCTTGGTCTGGATTTCTGATGCCGAGCTTCCTGGTGTGGGTTCCTGTTGCTGAGCTTCTTGGTGTGAGTTCCTGTTGCCGAGCTTCCTGGTGTGGGTTCCTGTTGCTGAGCTTCTTGGTGTGGGTTCCTGTTGCCGAGCTTCCTGGTGTGAGTTCCTGTTGCTGAGCTTCTTGGTGTGGGTTCCTGTTGCCGAGCTTCCTGGTGTGGTTTCCTGTTGCTGAGCTTCTTGGTGTGGGTTCCTGTTGCCGAGCTTCCTGGTGTGAGTTCCTGTTGCCGAGCTTCTTGGTGTGAGTTCCTGTTGCCGAGCTTCCTGGTGTGGGTTCCTGTTGCCGAGCTTCCTGGTGTGAGTTCCTGTTGCTGAACTTCTTGGTCTGTATTTCTGATGCCGAGCTTCTTGGTGTGAGTTCCTGTTGCCGAGCTTCCTGGTGTGGGTTCCTGTTGCTGAGCTTCTTGGTGTGGGTTCCTGTTGCCGAGCTTCCTGGTGTGAGTTCCTGTTGCTGAGCTTCTTGGTGTGAGTTCCTGTTGCCGAGCTTCCTGGTGTGAGTTCCTGTTGCTGACCTTCTTGGTCTGGATTTCTGATGCCGAGCTTCCTGGTGTGAGTTCCTGTTGCTGACCTTCCTGGTGTGAGTTCCTGTTGCCGAGCTTCCTGGTGTGAGTTCCTGTTGCCGAGCTTCCTGGTGTGAGTTCCTGTTACTGAGCTTCTTGGTGTGAGTTCCTGTTGCTGAGCTTCTTAGTGTGAGTTCCTGTTGCCGAGCTTCTTGGTGTGAGTTCCTGTTGCCTTGCTTCCTGGTGTGAGTTCCTGATGCCGAGCTTCCTGGTGTGGGTTCCTGTTGCAGAGCTTCTTGTTGTGAGTTCCTGTTGCTGAGCTTCTTGGTGTGAGTTCCTGTTGCAGAGCTTCTTGTTGTGAGTTCCTGTTGCTGAGCTTCTTGGTGTGAGTTCCTGTTGCCGAGCTTCCTGGTGTGAGTTCCTGTTGCCGAGCTTCCTGGTGTGAGTTCCTGTTGCCGAGCTTCTTGGTGTGGGTTCCTGTTGCCGAGCTTCCTGGTGTGAGTTCCTGTTGCCGAGCTTCCTGGTGTGGGTTCCTGTTGCCGAGCTTCCTGGTGTGAGTTCCTGTTGCCGAGCTTCTTGGTGTGAGTTCCTGTTGCCGAGCTTCCTGGTGTGGGTTCCTGTTGCCGAGCTTCCTGGTGTGGGTTCCTGTTGCCGAGCTTCTTGGTGTGAGTTCCTGTTGCCGAGCTTCCTGGTGTGGGTTCCTGTTGCCGAGCTTCCTGGTATGAGTTCCTGTTGCCGAGCTTCCTGGTGTGGGTTCCTGTTGCCGAGCTTCCTGGTGTGAGTTCCTGTTGCTGAACTTCTTGGTCTGTATTTCTGATGCCGAGCTTCCTGGTGTGGGTTCCTGTTGCCGAGCTTCCTGGTGTGAGTTCCTGTTGCCGAGCTTCCTGGTGTGGGTTCCTGTTGCTGAGCTTCCTGGTGTGGGTTCCTGTTGCTGAGCTTCTTCGTGTGAGTTCCTGTTGCCGAGCTTCCTGGTGTGAGTTCCTGTTGCCGAGCTTCTTGGTGTGGGTTCCTGTTGCCGAGCTTCCTGGTGTGAGTTCCTGTTGCCGAGCTTCCTGGTGTGGGTTCCTTTTGCCGAGCTTCCTGGTGTGAGTTCCTGTTGCCGAGCTTCCTGGTGTGAGTTCCTGTTGCCGAGCTTCTTGGTGTGAGTTCCTGTTGCCGAGCTTCCTGGTGTGAGTTACTGTTGCCGAGCTTCTTGTTGTGGGTTCCTGTTGCCGAGCTTCCTGGTGTGAGTTCCTGTTGCCGAGCTTCTTGGTGTGGGTTCCTGTTGCTGAGCTTCTTGGTGTAAGTTCCTGTTGCCGAGCTTCCTGGTGTGAGTTCCTGTTGCCGAGCTTCCTGGTGTGAGTTCCTGTTGCTGACCTTCTTGGTCTGGATTTCTCATGCCGAGCTTCTTGGTGTGAGTTCCTGTTGCTGACCTTCCTGGTGTGGGTTCCTGTTGCTGAGCTTCCTGGTGTGGGTTCCTGTTGCCGAGCTTCTTGGTGTGAGTTCCTGTTGCCGAGCTTCCTGGTGTGGGTTCCTGTTGCCGAGCTTCCTGGTGTGGGTTCCTGTTGCCGAGCTTCTTGGTGTGAGTTCCTGTTGCCGAGCTTCCTGGTGTGGGTTCCTGTTGCCGAGCTTCCTGGTGTGAGCTCCTGTTGCCGAGCTTCTTGGTGTGTGTTCCTGTTGCCGAGCTTCCTGGTGTGGGTTCCTGTTGCCGAGCTTCCTGGTGTGAGTTCCTGTTGCTGAACTTCTTGGTCTGTATTTCTGATGCCGAGCTTCCTGGTGTGGGTTCCTGTTGCCGAGCTTCCTGGTGTGAGTTCCTGTTTCCGAGCTTCCTGGTGTGGGTTCCTGTTGCTGAGCTTCTTGGTGTGGGTTTCTGTTGCCGAGCTTCCTGGTGTGAGTTCCTGTTGCTGAGCTTCTTGGTGTGAGTTCCTGTTGCCGAGCTTCCTGGTGTGGGTTCCTGTTGCTGAGCTTCTTGGTGTGAGTTCCTGTTGCCGAGCTTCCTGGTGTGGGTTCCTGTTGCTGAGCTTCCTGGTGTGAGTTCCTGTTGCCGAGCTTCCTGGTGTGAGTTCCTGTTGCTGACCTTCTTGGTCTGGATTTCTGATGCCGAGTTTCTTGGTGTGAGTTCCTGTTGCTGACCTTCCTGGTGTGAGTTCCTGTTGCCGAGCTTCCTGGTGTGAGTTCCTGTTTCCGAGCTTCCTGGTGTGAGTTCCTGTTACTGAGCTTCTTGGTGTGGGTTCCTGTTGCCGAGCTTCCTGGTGTGAGTTCCTGTTACTGAGCTTCTTGGTGTGAGTTCCTGTTGCTGAGCTTCTTGGTGTGAGTTCCTGTTGCCGAGCTTCCTGGTGTGGGTTTCTGTTGCCGAGCTTCCTGGTGTGAGTTCCTGTTGCTGATCTTCTTGGTGTGAGTTCCTTTTGCTGAGCTTCTTGGTTTGGGTTCCTGTTGCCGAGCTTCCTGGTGTGAGTTCCTGTTGCCGAGCTTCCTGGTGTGCGTTCCTGTTGCCGAGCTTCCTGGTGTGAGTTCCTGTTGCCGAGCTTCCTGGTGTGGGTTCCTGTTGCCGAGCTTCCTGGTGTGGGTTCCTGTTGCCGAGCTTCCTGGTGTGAGTTCCTGTTGCCAAGCTTCTTGGTGTGAGTTCCTGTTGCCGAGCTTCCTGGTCTGGGTTCCTGTTGCTGACCTTCTTGGTGTGGTTTCCTGTTGCTGAGCTTCTTGGTGTGGGTTCCTGTTGCCGAGCTTCCTGGTGTGAGTTCCTGTTGCCGAGCTTCTTGGTGTGAGTTCCTGTTGCCGAGCTTCCTGATGTGGGTTCCTGTTGCTGAGCTTCCTGGTGTGAGTTCCTGTTGCTGACCTTCCTGGTGTGAGTTCCTGTTGCTGAGCTTCTTGGTGTGGGTTCCTGTTGCCGAGCTTCCTGGTGTGAGTTCCTGATGCCGAGCTTCCTGGTGTGAGTTCCTGTTGCTGAGCTTCTTGGTGTGGGTTCCTGTTGCTGAGCTTCTTGGTGTGGGTTCCTGTTGCTGAGTTTCCTGGTGTGAGTTCCTGTTGCTGACCTTCTTGGTCTGGGTTTCTGTTGCCGAGCTTCTTGGTGTGGGTTCCTGTTGCCGAGCTTCCTGGTGTGAGTTCCTGTTGCCGAGCTTCCTGGTGTGAGTTCCTGTTGCCGAGCTTCCTGGTGTGAGTTCCTGTTGCCGAGCTTCCTGGTGTGAGTTCCTGTTGCTGACCTTCTTGGTGTGGGTTTCTGACAGGACAGTCCAGTGAAGGAATAGCTGGACCCCCGAGATATTTATGTTGCCAGCCTGAAGTGAGAATCAGGTGTCTCAATTAAGGTGCCCAAAAGAACAAGAGAAAACAGAAACAATTGGACTGGGGAATATATGGACCGGATCTTGAACTGGTATGCAGAGTCTATGGACCGGACTGTGACATTACTATCCTTTTGCTCTTGTTCCTTGCTGCCTATACCTGCAATGCACCTCATTCTTCATCTTAAGGACTTCAACGTCCTTTGAAATCCAAAGTTCTCTAATCCTGCTAGTTTCATCTTTTGTTCTAGCAGGAAAATACAAACTCTATACTCTCAATATTTTATTCATGTAGCCCTCCCACTTACCATGCATCCCTTTATCACAGAACAACCTGTCCCAATCCACACCAGCCAGATCCTTTTCATGTCATCAAATCGGTCTTTCTCTAATTTAGAATCTCAGTGCGAGGACAATTCCCATCCTTCTCCACAATTACATTGAAACTAATGGAATTATGATCATTAGATCCAAAGTGTTCTCCTACAAACTCTTCTGTCACCTGCCCTGTCTCACTCTCTAACAGGAGTTACAGTATGGCACTTTCTCTGTTTGGGACCTTTATATGTTCATTAAGGAAATGATCCTGAACCATTTGACCATCTCCATCATATCCAGTTAATCATATACAGTATAAAAATGGGATTAATGTAAAATTAGTGTAAATCATTGGTTGATTGTCAGTGTAGATTCATTGGGCTGAAGGACTGGTTTCCATGCTATATCTCTCTAAGACTCTATTTGACTTAGTAAATGCAAGTCAATGTGTTTTTCTGAACATACTCAGATTCTTTTATCATTTTAAGTAACTCAGTGAGGTCATGTTGAAGCCTACATTTTTGTTTGAGTAATGTGATCCAGCCATCTGGATATATTATAATAACCAAGGATTTTAAAACTGTTATTAATCTAATGGTCTACCTCTGAACTCTTTCCAGGGTTTCTGTATCACTCTCCATACCTGAACACAAAAGTAATAGACAGTATTTTGGATACAATCTAAAGATTTTTTTTTGCAGACACAACAGTACTTTTTCTTTTATATTAGTTTCTTCGAATTCATAAGATGAAGGGCTTTGATGTTAAGCAAATGGCAAAGGTTCAAAGGAGGCTGAAACAAACAAAAGGTTTTCAACATCATGCAAGTGTGAAACCTGGTTGATTTTAATAGCTGGGCATACTTTAGATCTAATTGTTTAGTTCTGTGTCTTCATTGCATTCAATGGATTTTCATGGCACAAGTTTCCTGTGCAGACTCTGAGCACCAATGCTAAACTGAAATACATTAGGAGAACCCTCCACAGAGAAAGAACATTCACAAAATACTTAAAAGTCTATCTGATAGGTAATCAAATGTGAAGATAAATTTAGGAACCACCTACTGAAGATTCATTTGGAATCTACTGTATGTGTCTAATTTCTTCTAATTACACCCCCCCAAATAATTTCCATTTGAATTCTAGAACAGACATTTGGTACAAATTGGTTGATTGTTTCTTTTCCAAATTTGGAATCTTTCATTTAGATTTATACATTTCATTTGAGTAACTGAAAATGCCATTCTATTTTCAAATCTATATTAATGTTGTGCCTTTTAATATGCTTTTCTTTCAGTACTTGAGTACTTATCGTACTTGATATAACTCTTAATGAAAATTAGGTGTGGGAATATCCTTTTGGGGAATTTAAGTCCATTATTTCATCTAAAATAACCTAGTATTCTCTAATGTTCTTTATCATTCCCTAATTATATCATAGAGTAAGACAGTGATGCAGAGGGTAGTTCTGTTTCAGTGACCTGGTTTTGATTTTGTGGAGGTTACCAGTTCTCCCTGTGTCTGTGGGAGATCCCTTTGGGTGTTCCAGTTTCCTCCCACATTCCAAAGACTTGAAGATACAAGAGACTGCAGATGATAGAATCTGGAGCAATAAGCAAGCTACTGGAGGAACTGATGCAAAATCTTGACCTGAGATGCTGATCAGACCTTTCCTTTCGCAGATGCTGCCTGATCTGCTGAGATCCCCCAGTAGCATGTTTCTTGTCCAAAAGACATGAATTGGCTACCACAGATTACCCTTAGTATAGAAGCTTGGTGATAGACTTGATAGGAAAAACAGTATATTTCAAAAGGAAATGCAAATATCCCAGCCTGCAATATCTGAATGAATACATCCCCCCCCCCTTTCAGCATTTCAAAGTGAATGTTGGCCAGTGAGTTATTGGAAAAAATGGAGGAACAGGATTTATCTACACTCATACAATGAGGATTGATCAATAATAGTTAGCATGGCTTTGTTGGTGGGAGATTCTGTTTGAATAACTTGACGTGCACTTTTGAAGATGTAACTCAGAATTGAAATGAAAGGCGTTCAATTGATTTAGCTTACATGGGCATTATATTAAGGCATCTGAAAGATCCCATATGGAGGACTGGCCCAAAAGGGATCCAAGGTAAATTGGATTCAAAATTGGTTTGGTTAATAGAAGATGGAAAGAAACAATCAAGTTCACTTTGTGATTGGAAGTCTGTGATGAATAGTGGACCACAGTGTCTGGTGCTGGGATTCTTATTATTTACATATACATTAATAATCTGGTATACTAAATATAGGAATAATGATTACTACATTTGCCAATGACACTAAAATTGCTGATGTTGTTGATATTGAAGAGGATTGTCTTAGAATACAGAATGAAATTGATTAGCTGGTAAACTGGACAGTGAAATGGCAGATAAAATTCAATCCTGAAAAGGTGATACACTTTGAGCAGGATGCAGACATGAATGTTAGGACCCAAGGAAGTATAGAGCAACAGAAGAACCTTGGATTGCAAATCCAAAGACACTTAACAATAGCAGAAAGAAAGTAAAGAAAGTTAAGATGTTGAAGAAGGTATCGAGGTGCTCACCTTTATTAGGTGAACCATAGAATATCAGAGCAAGGAAGCCATGATGCAACTTTATAAAATCTGGTTAAGCCACATTTGGAGAATTGTATGCACTTCTGGGTGCCATACTAAAGGAAGAATGTGATTATGCTGGAAAGGATGCAAATGAAATTCACCAGGATGTTGTAGCATTTGTGAAATTTTACGTCTAATTAATCAAATTTGAACAAGAAGCTCAGATAGTTTCATTAATTAAAAATAGAACAGTGACTGTCAGGTAATAATTGCTGAATCAGGGCCACCATAAAACTCCATGATGATTTTAAAACACAGAATATGAATTGAAAGAATTTAAACTGGTAGTGAAATCACTGTTGTGTACTTCAGCCCCAGGGTGAGGATGATTTACCATATAAGCGTTTTAACTTAGAACAAGAATGTGTGGACTGATTTTCTAATGTAGGCAAAAAGCATCCATTAAACAATACAGTTTTACAATAATCTATGAACTACAGTGAATTTCTAACCAAAAGGCATTCGATATCTCTGATAAAGTACAATGGTTTATAATAGTTTACACCATATCTTCAACAGTTGCGTCTCATTGTCAGAGTCATAAAATTTGCCTCGAGAAGATAATGTTTAAATATAGGATTTTTTGAAACTTTGATCTGTTCCCTTTGATTTCACTCTAGAATCAAACAAAATTTTCAAAGAGCTGATCAGTAGAAGTGTTAACATTTAGGTTATTATGTTGACACGGATATGCTTTGAGATTACAATTATAGCGGTTTGCGGTTCGCGCCACATGACATCATAGTTTACAAAGGGAAATAATGCAACAGACACCTGCTGCGGGATCGTTGATACTTGTTTGGGGTAATTTATCAGCATTGTTTAATACAAAAATGAAATTAAATTGGAAATCCATCCTTAGCTGGAACATCGCCAGTTTGATTTCGAGGTAGCTTTTTCTCATCTGTCGTCCTTTTTGCTTTTTTTGTGTGGAATATTCTCGACAAATGAATTAAGCAACAGAGTTATTTAATTATATGTCTTTACATCACACACACACACACACACACACACACACACACACACACACACACACACACACACACACACACACACACACACACACACACACACTACTGGCGATTCCCACAAAATACAAGACATTGCTGAGTTTTGAAGGACTCCAAAACTAAACCTATTAGAATGTTAATTTGGTGAATTGTTATTGATTAGATTTAGAACACACGCTAAACGCTTTCTTATAAATAATTCTCTTTTCATACCTCCCGAGACTGGGATTTAATTCAGGTACTGTAAATGAGCATTGTGGAACTTTATACGCGCTTCCTTATTCTTATTCAACATTATATTCTGATAAGTAAGTGGTTAAATCTTGATAATAACCTCAATGGACCTTTCTTATAAGAAAAGGCTCAAAATCAAATTTACTAGTTCCCATTCGAAAAGGGAAGGTGCATAGCCTTTATTTTTATTCGACTGATTAACGTTGTTTATTTCCCTACATCTGCTATAAATCACTCTTCCAGCGTTAGCGCAGCATCTACAGTCGAAGTTTGCTTCCAAGAATCTTGTGGTGGTGGTGTTGCCGTTGTGGGAGGGGAGGGGGAGGGGTGGTTCACACATTTACGCCTTAATGTGTCTGGGCAGGTACAAGTCTTGGGTAACGCCTCCACTCCTACCTTGCACCTGTTCCACGTAAGGCAAAGAGTACCCATTAAATCAAACTGCCCGGTGTTTATATAAAATCCATGTCTTAAACTAGGGAAATAAGCCGAATATATCTGCTTCCTTGAGCAAAAGGTAAGAAGGGAAAGCTTTCAACAGCTGTTCGGCACCAAATCTTAGAATAGAGATTTTGTGCACAACTCATATTCACATTCGCCGGACTTTTAATTGTACTGCTAGTGTGTTGAACATTGCGTAAGATCGTGTTGCGGTATAGGAAAGTAAACGAAAAAAGTTTGGCGATCTGAAGACGAATTTATTAGCATATGCCCCGAGGGCTTATTTACATACGGTATAAACAGTCGGCTAATCTGATCCGTTTTCATAACAGCATCAAACCAGAATATATTACTCCAGGCGCCTTTAGGAAACAGATAGAACAAGAAGACCGAATGAGAAGCAGAGATAAAAATATATAATAAGCTTATCTTTTCATTTTTGTTTTTTTTCTTTTGTCATTTTCTATTTCAGTATTTGGAGTATTTCCTTGATCGTGCACAGCGGCTCGCTATGGCCCCGTTAACCGAAATCGGGAGCTACTTGGGCGGTCTAGACGGTGGACATGTGGCAGCCCCTTTCTTTCTTCCTGCCGTGGACGCCCCGGTCCTTCTGAGCGATCACCTCGCCCAGACCGAAAGCAGGCTGTCTCGCAGCACCACCACGGACTTAGTGCATTTGCAAGGGATTTTGCGAAGGAGGCAGCTTTATTGCAGAACTGGCTTTCATTTGGAGATCCTTCCAGGTGGAGCAGTGCGGGGGACCAGGCGAGACCACAGCCGATTCGGTAGGCAATGCCTCTTTCAAAAGTAAAACAAGCAATCCGATATCATAGATTTTTTTCTTCTTATATACCAAAATTCAGAAACATACGCTATAATATCCTAAAGCTATTAAGACTATTTCCCTCCGCTGACAGCCAGGAAAAGGTTGTTCCGGATCGGTAAGATTTCACGGTGCTTGGACCATATCCCCCAAATTTAGCTGTTAGTGTCCTTTCGTGCATCACTTCTTCCTTCAGGGTTACAATAACTGCTTTTGAGAGGCACCTATTTTGTGATACTTACGAAGCAGATGGACCCCTTTAAAAATATTTGCAAGACATTTAAACCACGTTTTGGGAACTCTAACACACTGTAGAGAGAAGCTCCACAGACATCACTCAGCAAGACATCAAACATTTCGAGACTTTCTTTTAGACATCTACCTTTCATTGGACCCTTATACACCTTCTTACTGAAGGTGTATAAGACAGAAGATAAATCACACTTCTTGTCACATTCAATACCTGAGGCACACGCGTTCCTGTTAACGAGTTTAACAACTTATTTCCTGCAACGTACGCGTGAATTTACTGGTTTTCTTGAGACTATATGGACATAATTCAGAATTGTAAAATCCCCTATTAAAGCATATGAAACCGCCTGCCTGCAGTGAACACAACGATACAACCCTCGACCGCCGTAACTTTGAACATCATAGGGAATTCAATGAAATTCACTACATAAGGTGTGCCGAGCCATAGGATGACTGGTCGGGTTTCCTGCATTCCCGCTCCACTGTAGACCTCCACAAAATGCCATCTCCAGAGCCTACATTCTTATAGTCCAGCCTTTAGATTGTAACCGTTTCTCCGCCGTAAGTTCTCCGGAGAGTCGCTCTCCGCGTTTGGGATTCTCCCCGAATGCGTAGGTACTCGTGTCAAAGATACGATCGTAAGTTGGCTCTTCTCCAACAGGGTTGATTGGGGAAGCAGCGCAGACAGAATTTGACATTCGGAAATTTCAAACACTCTTCCGGTAAATGTCATCTTATTAAAATTGTTCCAAAATTATAATCTGAATTGGACAATCCTCCTTGTTATCAGGAAAATAACATCGGACAGTGGCGAAAGTACTTTCTCCTTCTTGCATGCACCTGTGGAAATTGTAGATATTGCATGGCACTTCAATCTTCGAAATGCACATCGTAAATATCATATTATTCTGAGCACTCAGAATTCCAGACTTTCACAGGGGTTTTGATATGCGCAATTCGGAACGTGCGACGGTTGAGCTAACGCGAACATTTAAATATGTAGCTTCTGCAAACCGGCTTTGAAAAATGCAAACTTTCAATGCGTTTTTTCCCCACTTTCTTTTAGGGATCCTGGAGTTCATCAGTATAGCCGTAGGGCTGGTCAGCATTAGAGGAGTGGATAGTGGACTGTACCTAGGAATGAACGACAAAGGAGAATTATATGGCTCGGTGGGTAATAAATTCCAAAGCTTCTATCAGAGAAAAAGAAAATAAAGTTGATATTGGAGTGTGGACATTAACAATATCTGCAATATTTTAGATGGGCTATGCTGCTCTCTGTTTCCATAAAATTATTTTTATAAATAGTGAAATATTGTGATATTTATGTAAATACACTGGGAAGAGTTCAAGAGTTTGAGAGGTATGGTAAGATGCATGTGGTTTTACACCATAGTGTACGTCTTCATTATTTTATATCAATTTGAATTAAAATTTGTACTGGTACAATAATGGGGAAGTTTTATATTCTCTTCATTACTTTTAAGCTACTAGAACATAGACCATCGCTGCACAATACAGGCCTTTTGTCCCGTGATACTGTGCTGACATTACTTTTCACTTGTGCAAAGCTTATACTTGTGCTACTTTTACCCAACATGTCAAAAGCATGAAATAGAAATACTTCCACTAAAATAAGATGTCTGTTTTCTGCCAGCTTTGCTAAGTATCTATTGAATTATGTCATGGCTTGCAGAGAATTTCTGGGTATAGGCAATTCTTGAGTCATCTTAGAGCAACAGAGCATGGAAATATTGCTCTTTTGTGATATATTTCGCAGAAAAGGTAAATTTGAGGATGAAAAATTTGAATAATCGCCTCCAGGTATTGGTTCTGGTTCATGGGCCATTTCATGACTGCCTAGAAACAATTTATCTGACATTTTAAGAATATGTCACATATTGTATTTAATACATGCATTTCGATCTGGTTGTCAAGGGACACAAATGTCAAAATTCTACATTTCAGTGCTAAATAATGCTACTTAAGCTATCACACTGAGTGAAATAGTAAGCACAAATGGTCTTGGAAACAAAGTTATCTTAATACTATAGAGGGATCTTGGATGTTGATTAGACAATGTTACTGACCAGTGCTTCAACATGTAAAAATCTGTGCTATATTTAGAAAATTAGATCGTATTGGGATGTTTCTTTGAATTAATGACAACTAATTGTAACATTTAAGTTGAATATAGCCAGCTCAAATATTAATCCAGGAAGTGTGTTATAATGATATTTGAATTTTATATTTACACTTTCCTTCTTGCTAGTATTCTTATACAATGGATAAGATAACATATATAAAAATTGTCACATTCAAATAGTATACTTGCTGATAAACAGTGCATAGTGATGAATATTATTGAATTTATAACTGTAATGGTAATTGATTAATACAATATAATATTAACAGAACATAAGAAATATGTAACAGATTAGCTTGATTAAGCATTAATGGGATCTTTGCTGTATAGAGATTTTGGTTTATCAACAGTCACATTATACATTACACATTTTTTGCTGCAATAGAATGAAGATCCAGCAGGTGGTGTCTAAATAACAAAATACTTGTAATACTATTTACAACTAGGAATAATATTGATGTGGAATCAATAGTGATGTATTGATAAAACATTGGCCATTTTGCTTAAATAATTCAGTACCAAGTTAATTTACAAAAAATAGGAATGAAATTTGAAAAAAGTTATCATTTATGGCAAAATGAGGTTGTAGCATCATTGATAGATTTGTTGGAAGAATGGCCTAATTATTGGGTAGTAGATCAAACACATGAACAGACAGGTTGTAAAGAGCCAGACAAACACAGAGAAACTAACCTCATATTAATAATAGCATTATTTATAGAGCAAAACCCATGAAAGTTTTTAGAAAATCAAAAAAAACCGCAACTGCTGGAAATATGAAGTAAAGTTATTCCTTAGCAAGTTTTTTTTTGTTGTTGGAGGGTTCATGTTCAAACACAAGAACTGCTGTAGTTTGAGCGCAAAGATCTGTCATCTTCTTTGTACTCATGTCATTCAGACACTAATACAACACATTGGGTTAGCTGCCTTATGAGCATACTCTTATTTTGTTCTGAACTAGGTCCCTGTGATCCAATATTCCTGACAGGGAAGATGCAAGAGTGCAACAGTTGAAATTTCAGAATGAGAACCATGTTTATTATCATTGATGTATGATGTAAAACTTGTCATTTGGGAGCAGCACAGTGCAATACTTAAAATAGATTATAATATATATATATATATATATATATATATATATATATACAGAGAGAGAGAGAGAGAGAGAGAGAGAGAGGTGGGGGAGGGAGAGAGAGGGGGAGATAAATATGTCGATAAGTAGAGGAAAGAATGGAGCAGAAATAGTGATGTAGTGTTCTTGGGTTCATAGTCCATTCAGAAATCTGACAAAATTTGACCATTTATGTAACAGCGTGTAAAGAAGCAGCACATTACAGACATATACATCCTCAATATTGCTATGGTAGTTGTGGGGTATGGGTAATGTAGTTGTTGGAGTGGCTTATCTCAACTGAAACATCTTCCAATCTGCCCCTATTCCAATTGGAGAATGCCCACATATGCTTCTGTGATTAAATTTACTGTATTTCACTGAACTAATCTGTTCGTACCTGTAAACAAATATAGATTTAAATATATTTTTCCCATTTTGAGGTGTGTTGTTAGCTAAGCATTGAATTCAACAAGTTACACTCATTAAATTTATTTTCTGTTTATAAATGTAAATATTATTGCACTATTTTGCAGCAGTAAGTGATACTTTATTATCTGTTACTTTATTTTTAGGAAAAGCTGACAGCTGAGTGCATCTTTAGAGAACAATTTGAAGAAAATTGGTATAACACGTATTCGTCCAACCTATATAAACACAGTGATACGGGGCGGCGGTATTTTGTTGCACTCAATAAAGATGGATCTCCAAGAGATGGGAGCAGATCCAAAAGGCACCAGAAGTTTACTCATTTTTTGCCAAGACCTGTGAATCCAGAGAAAGTACCTGAACTCTACAAAGATTTATTAGGTTATAGCTGAAACAACCCAACATCAGAAGATGAAGAATTATTTACTCTGTTTATCACAGAAACATGAGCTTCCCATGGCTACATCTGGTTGAGAGAATGGTTTGGAAGGGAGGTGGCCTTACTGTCATCAAATGAAAAGCATTTCTGATGTGTAATCACCTGTTCAGGATCTTTACATCTTATTGCTAGGCATTCACAGCTTATGGACATCAGTAATGCTATAAATAGCAGCAGACAAAGGGAATTGGTATGTGTCGATTGTAGACTTTGCTATATGATGCTGCAGGTGCCTTTTCACCGAGAAGTTACATTGACAGAGTAGTGCTACAAGAATGTTCCTTTATATCACTGTGGATAAGCACCACTTGGACTTGATGGAGAAATGCTAAAGGTCAACCTAAGATATCCAATATGAAGACTACTGCTAGACTTTTCACTTTTACTACAGAGTATCAGAACAATGAATGAGTTACTGTAATTTATTTCACAATAGTGTGGCCTCCATCATAAATGTTGCTCAGAACTTATACTCACATTGCCTTGGGCGACCTTGGACAAGAGCCTTTACAGGTCTTTTTAGATGGATGTATTTATACAATTCCAAATTGCATATATTTATTTTATATAATTATTTATGAAACAGAGTTTATTTTTACTGAGAACTGTACAGGTAAGATTTAAAGAAAGACAAAATGAACTATGCTAATATTAATTCAGAAGATTTTCTCAATACATCATGAAATATTACAAACATTGATTTCCTTAACATGAAGCATTTTTTTGTAATCCACATATGTATCTGTCTCTTGACTGTACTGTAAGACAATATCAGTTTCTTTTTTGTTTCATAAGGAACTGTTTCCATTTCTGTACTAAATGCAGCACATGTTCAAAAGGGAATTAAAAAAAGTATTGAAAATAATTTATAAGCACAGAGTCTTCTTCATTTAAGAACCAATCTTGAAAAAAACAGTAATTTCTCATAATTAGGGGATTAGATTTTAATTCTACAATACGGCCATAGTAATATTTGCTACCTGATTGGGAGCAAATGGAATGAGTTTATTTTGCAGTAATATTTTGTTGAACTTTCATCCAATGAGAACTGTAAAAGTGTTTTTCCTTTTGTTATTAAATGGCTTATGCAAAATAACTCTCTAATATTACTCTTCACTTTGGTAAAATATTATTAGGTATCAGTGATGATTATTGTTTTTTGTATTTTAGGAATATCCCAATTAACAACTATTCAGACAACCACACTGTTAAAACAAATATTGGAGTGAAGATTTTGACATTGTTTTAATGGGTACTGCAGTAACCTAATCTAAAACTAACTGAAAACTTTCAGATTAAAGTGCTTTATAATATAATTTTGATAAATTAAGAGAGAATAATCAATATCCTGACTTTTTATTTACTCTAAGACGAACATTTTTTAGTTTAAAGATAGAATTGTTGCTCTTGAGTTTAATGAAATAAGGGGAGACATACATTTCACTATTGCCCATTTTACATATTTGCACAAATTCACTATCTAGGGTAAATATGAATATTTTTTGTGGATATAGTTTAATTATTGATGACAGTTCTACATGTGTTTGAAGTCAAAATCATGTAATATATACATAGTATATCTGATAATTATAATTCATAAAAGCCATCTTTGCTTGAGTGAGAATTGAAGCAAATATACAGCCACTATCTTTCTGTGTTAATGTTCATAAACAGTATTAATATTTAGAAATAGCTTTGGGTCCATCTCTTCAATGTTTTCAGAATATATTTTGAAGAACATCAGATGAGAGTTGGTATCCACCATCTTTGAGTGACTATTAGGAATTATCTTCAGAAATGAACTGCATTAACAGTCTCTTTGAATTATAGATTTTTCAGGTGATGACAATAAGTGCAGTATCCATGGAAATATTATTGTACCATACTGCTCCATTTGATCATAGGTGTAGTACACTTTAACATATCTAGTGAACATTCATGGGATTGATTAATCATGTCTTGTCAATTGCCAATAGAATGGGTAACATTATTATGAAATACCACTTAACAGGAAAAATCATCTACTGTCGTGGGTCTAAAAGAGCATGTTACTCAAAAAATACACCAATTTTTAAGATATGATACCTATGCTAATCTCTATGTCCAGTGAAGCATCTGCCTACTTCTTGATATATGTGAAGGAACAGTCTTTAATGATTTAATAATCTTTTCCCAAATGTCTTCATCCTCATATACTAATGCATCCCAATGTTGATCATTGAAAGCTAATCATAAATGTATATTTACCTTCGGGAAAAGAAGGTTTGGGGTAGCTTAGAAACAATGCAATGCCTCATCTTAAAGAAAATTTAGGAGATGAGACCAGCACACAACATATTACAATAAAACCTTTTTCTTTTTTACAAATTGATAATTGCATAGTTGCACATAACATTGTTGCACCAAAGCCATACAAAATAATGCAATGATATCTTTGCAGGACTACATCATTTATTCTATAATGTTTCATTGCACATAATTTTTGAGAATAAAATGTCCCTTCTAGCATAACTGATTTATTATGTATTTATGGTTCACCTAAACATTGTTTTGGTTTTGGTCATAAATAATAGTCTATGAGCAAATTGTATTGGTTTTTTAAAGAGCAGTGACTCTTTAAGCTAATGTTTAAAAGTGTTTGCATAATCATTAATTTATAACCTTTCATGAATGAGATGAGTCTGAGAATTTTTAAAGAATATAATTGTTTATTTCTTTTGCGTGAAAAATTCTTCAATATATTTTAGGATGGTGACGTGATGAATCTTTATTTATAAAGTGAAATAGACTTATTACAAAAGATAAGCATTTTAGATGAATGTCTAATTTAGCAGCTATGAGTAAGATTACTTATAAAAACCCGACATGTACAGAACTATTTTTTAGCTTCATTGACATACTCTAAATTTTATTTGATTTTAACCGTTTTTAGCAGTCGCTCCATGCCTTAAAAGCAGGTAAATTTCAAGACCTTCCTGGAAGATTTATACATATGCCCAATTGTTATAAATCTGTGATGTGATTATCTTGACCAATGAGCGTGGCTGGTTTTAAAGACAAAATCAGCTTCTGGTGAAAAACTCTTTAGCTGAGCACAAAAAGTTGCAAAATCTCAGTTTTCCCATTGTCTTTCTCAATTTCTTTTCAATGTGGCATTTTAGTGGGATTGCATTGAAGGACATGTTTAAGAATTAGTTCCCGTCATCATGCAAGGATTAGATAAATTCAGTTGATGTTCACCACGCCACCTATTATTGCCACAGTACTTGATATAATTTCATTAATCTGCTGTTTTATGTGGTTGTGCTGAAGATCTTGTTAATATAAAATCTGACTTGCCAATTTTTGAAGAGTTAATTTCAGACTTATAAGACCATAGTAACAGTTGGTACTCTATCCTTTATCATTGTTTTCTGTAAATATGTGATGAGACACTGTTATTGGTTATTTTATTGCTATTTAAACAAATATAATTCCATTCATTTTATATGCTGCATCCTGCTATGAACGATGAGCATATATACATCAAATTTAGTAGAAAATGCTTAACAGTAAAACTAACTTTAGAAAAAAACATTTCAGGTGTTCTAGCTGATGATGTCATACCTAATTATTCTGTTCATTTTAAACTTCTCTTTATATTCTTTATGGCACTACATTTCCAGGGTTGCACTGCACCTAATTTATCTCAGCTTACTTTTTTAGTTTTGAAATACCTGTACACTTAGATGATACCATTAAGACATACAAATCAAATTATCAGTTATATTCCTTTAACTTAATGCATTTATTGATGGATTTTATCATGAATACTAGACTCATTTAACACTATTGTAGTAAAGCATGAGGCAGGTTATTAAAAACTTTATTTCTCAGCTAGCTTGGTAGTCTTTTTGTGAATTAAAATAAAAATAATTTTATTATTGCTAAAACATGTAGGTTTGATAGACTTTTCTTGAAGGATAAGAAAACATTATGTTAAGTGAAAAAAATGACTTTGTACACAAGATGTGGTGGTCACTTTCAGACTTACATTATTGTCCATCCAAATGTTATTCTAGATCTAATGGTTGTAGGTCTATAGACATTTTGGGTCATGTAAAGATAGCAAATTCCCTTTCCTGAAGGATATCAGTGGACTATATGGGTTTTACAGCAATTATTGATGCTAGCTCTTGAATTCCAGATTTAATTAATCAAGTATGAATTCTTTAACTATAATGGTGGGATTCAAATGCATTCTTCCAGTAAATGCTAATATGTTAAGATTAGAAAATGTTCTCTATAGGATAGAATTATGATGTTAAAATTATCAACAACAATTTTAAATATGATTGATTTTCAGTATAATTGGGGCATATTCAATAAGAACATTAGAAATATATTTCATTGCATTCATTAGGCCTACTTGACAACTTGGTAAAATATCCTGGAATTCTAGACATCTGATTGTAGTGAGATATTTGGTAAAGATTAAAGCCTTAAGATAAAAATAGAACTCTGAATTGCTCATCTAACAGATTATAAAAAAATACACCAGCTCTTTGAATTGTTTGTCTTTTAGTGCCATTATTTGTCTGCTGTGACAATCCATGACAATCACAAAAACAAAATAAAATTTTTATTGAATATAAATACATTTTAAAAAAAGTTAAGATTCTCTGGCATAAAACCAGAGGGGAAGCCTCTCATGGACCCTAAATAAACACAGGGTTATTCATTTTCCAGTTGTTTTATCGGAAAATGCAATCTTGCTTTTGGATAGCACATATCAATTTTGAAAAGATTTTCAATAAGTTTGCAGCACAGTGATTTTAGTACAATATTCCTTATGCCATTGTTGTATCAAAGCATAAAATCTGCCTCGAAGGTGGTCAAGCAGCAAACTTCAGTGAACATTTACCACATTTGCACAATACATGGATGATTTCTGGAACAACCACACCAGGGAAATAGGGTTAATCCAAATAGTCATTTCCTGCATGGCATGGAGATGATAGGCAAAATAACTTCCTTCCATTGCATGGATTTATTTATTTATAAATAAAATAAAACTGGAGACTGTATAATCTGGCTTCATTTACATTTTGGTATGATTTGTATTGATTGATTTGAAGAATTATTCCATTTTAGATTTTGCAAGCAAAAAAATAGATTGCAAATCAGAATGATGGAGATTTCTTTTCAGTAAAGGTATTTGAAGATGTTTTCACACAGTAACTGTAACATAAGAGAAAAGGCATTTTACTTCCACTTCCATTTGAAACAGTATGGTTGAGTTGTAAGTATAATCTGGAAGATTCAACACAGTCCGTCAGAAGAGCAAATATCAGAGAAACTCTCTATACTCTTGAGAGGTCAAAGTCTAATACTACCTTGCTTTGGACGCAGTTTGCACTTTAACACCTGATTTATACTCCACAAGTTTAAGTTCATAGTGTGACGCTGTGACACATCTGTATTGATGTTAAACTTGCAGTGAAAATACATTAGGTATATGATATTTATTGAAAATCATTGAAATTCACTTGATTTAATCACAAGTTTCCACAGCACATATTTACCAATATTTTCTTAATACTTTTGAATACCATTTAAAATAGAGTGAAAACACATTTGGCAAATACTATATTATTGTTTATGATTCCAAAAATGTGTGGGGATTCTTTTCTCAAAATCATTTTTTTGTAGATATAAGCTCTACAGCATAAAACGCTAATCTTTGGTTCATCCTTTTTTTATTTTTGCATGTTTTTTTATCAGTATTTTCTTCTGTTTAAAGTAAATTCCACGGCAATCAAATCCCTTGTAGTGAACAGCCTGTGGGATGTTTAACTGGAGATAAAATCTCCAGTTCTGACATTCTAATGTTTGTTTATTTTCATCCAATAATTCTAGCATGACATTTGTTGAAGGATGACAGAGGTCATAATGCAACATCATTCTTGTACATATACGAAGGCAGAGAATGAAATATGAGCACTTAATAGCACATCTCAAGTCGCAAAAACTCTCCATAATTTATCTTTGTCAGAACTGCAAGTTTTTGAATGCTTCTGACAGACCTATTATTCTTTTGTTGAACAGATGAAATAGCTGTTCTTTAAATGTACCCACACTACTTAGAAATAAGAGACTTAGATAAAGGTATTTGAAGGTCAGAAAAAATATTTTATGTATAGTTGGTATTTGTTTCTACACAACTGACACAAGCAAATCCATAAAAGCCTCCTGTACATTTACCTGCTGATTACTGTAATAATACATCGAATCTCCAGCATTGGCATGCATTCCTGTATAATGATTCTGATACTCAATAGATTATAACATCATTCAAGCATTTAGTTAATTCTAGCTTAAGTTGCTAACAAAAAAAAAACGATTTTGCCCATTCCAAAGGATTGTTGTGCAGAATTACAGAGGTCTCAAAGGAGATTTTAAAAGTTATTTGATCTTAAGGACTCTATATATTCTGCATTCAAAACTGTTATAAAAAGGATGGCATTGAATGGGATTTATACCTCAAGCATATGTTTTGAATTCTGATTTTATCTAGAGAATGATGTGACATTATACATCATGTTACATCATTTTATATTATCCATATGCTCTGGTCACTATGTTGAAAGCCTCTTTCTTCACCAAGAAGAATTCAATTCTTCGTGTATTCAAGATAAAGCTTGTCACATGACTTATTTGTGTAGCTGTGGAGAAATTTAATTACAGTGACCCTAAATAAATAAAAGTTCTAAATACAGAATACTGTATAATTTGACTAACACACTTGAAGAACTGAAGGAACAACTATACGTTTTAATTTCAATGGATAATTTGGAGTCCACTTAAATATTGACTTTCCATTGAACTGTTGCTTTGAAACTTGCTATCTTTCTGGTTCATTTTTGTAATATCTTCTTCTTTTAGGCCATCCTAGGCTGAATGTTTTGTTTGACCTAAAGGAATTTTCAACATGGTGGACATTTTCAAGAGCCAAGAGGGCTAATGTATTGTTGCAGTAATCATTTCAACAACAAGCAATTAATTTAAAAAATGTTGTATTCTGATTTCTAAAGAACAGATTTGTTAAAAGATGCAAATGAAAGATTGGAAACATCAGCATTAGAGATCATAAGTGCAGTATTATTATTGATATTATGAAAGGAAAATAGAAGGTAGTATTGCACAGTATAGCCAATGAATAAAGTGCTAATATAGCTTTAGTGACTAGGCACTTCATTTGAAGAATTAAACCTGCAGGCAACAAAGCATGGATAAAATGTTAATGTTGACACAAGAGATCCTGTAGATGCTGGAAATCCAGAGCAACACACAAAAATTGCTGGTGGAACTTGGCAGGTCAAGCAGCATTCATGGAAATGAATTAGTAGTAAATGTTTTGGGCTGAGACCCTTCATCAGGACTCAGGCCCAAAACATTGACTGTGAAGGCACAGCTTAGGAGGGTTATTAGCACTCCACGGCAACTCCTTTGCTTGCATCTTTGGAAACAGCTCTATTTCCATCTTTAATGTCTCTATTTTTCCCTTTCAGGGTTCATTTGAAGACCCTGACCTGGAGTTACACGCTGACTATGGTTCTTTGTGGGAATGGGACCCGCTCTCGGGGTTTCATAACTGGCCGTTGTTCAGCACACCAAGGGCTTGGCCTAAGAGCTCTGCTTGCCTTCAGAGCACCAATTTTTCAAAACTCTGGAGATGGGGGGGGGGGGGGGTGCGAAATTGGAGGTCTGAGTCCAAGCAGAAGTGTGTCATGAGAGATGGAAGATCTAAGGCTGTGTGTCCAGAGACCCGAGATCTTTGGGCACAGAGCTCAGAAGAAGCAACGCAATCAACTTTTAATATCATAAACCAGCATGTTGTTTGTGATGTCTCCCCTCTCGCTGTGAAATGGAGACATCCCTTTCTCCCTTATTAGTGAGAGAGAGAGAGCCTGTGGTATTTTGAATGTCAAATAAACAATGTAGTCATTGGAGTACTGCAAGTCTGTGTCTTTGCTGTTGCCTTGCTCACGCTCGAGTGCTTGGTGGCGGGTGCCGATGTTTTTATTTGCCAGTGGGGGGAGGGGGTGATTGTTGCTTGCTACTGCTTATGCACGGGAGGGAGGGAAGCTGGTGGGGGGGGGTGGACTTTGGGGTTCTAACATTGAACTGGCATTCAACTGTTTTCATGGATGGTTGCGAAGAAAAAGCATTTCAGGATGTATATTGTATACATTTCTCTGACATTAAATGTACCTTTGAAACCTGTGAGTTTCTCCAGCATTTTGTGTGTGTTGCTCCAAAATATTATTGAGCATTGGCAGTTCAACAATTTTGCAAAACTGAGAGTTTAGTAGTGGCAGAGATAAAAGGCTTGACGATTGATGGGTGTGTGGTTTTGCAAGTCCTGAATCTGTGCTGTTGGCAACAGGAATGAGATGGGAAAAGTAGCTGAAAATGAAAGTTTTGTTCTTTCCAATGTAATTTTTAGCAAGTTCTGACATCCCTGGTTTGATGCCAGTCTGACACTTTAGAACTGATTTTGGCATCAATGGAAAAAATGGCAAGTTTCTAAATGAAAACATCACAGTGAAGTGGTATCTTGGAATGAAAGGCAGAGCCAATCAGTCAGATACAAAGATAGTGAAATAAATAGCACAAAACTTAAGGAAAAACTGTGAATTAGTTAAGGTAATTCCATGTTAAATCAGACACTGAATGACTAATAACAAAAGGATAAAAAAGATTGATTGCATTCAGAGAAAAGCAAAGGGGAAATGAAAAGTTTTAAAAACAAGATTTTTAATTGGTATTTACAGATGCGACAATATGTTAATAAGATGCTTTAAAATGTAACCAAGGCAAATACGTGCTTGATAGAGCTATTTAAAAAGGCTTATAATTCAGATAACAGTAGTAGAATCATTTCAAGCATATATAAGGGGTTGTCAAATCTTAAAACACATTCGACTTCATACATTAAAACAAAATGGAAGAAAGAGGGAGGGATAATTATATCTGAGGAAGAATGGTTCTATGGTTATATATGGAATGGTTATATCATGATTATATGAGATATATATGTACAATGTCTGAAATACATCTTATGGAAATGTTTGTTTGATGATGAACTTCAATAAAAAAATTAAAAAATAAAAGTTACACTTCAAAGATTCATTCCTTAAAGCGATTCTACACTTGAATTCATTATCTTCCAGTACGAGTGGGGAAATATAGAAGTAACAAATGCTTATCATTTGGTTAAAGGGTTGACTAAATTTTAAAATGATAATGCTCTGCAGAGTCTATAGTTCATATATAACATGCTTTTCAGTGATGAGGTATTAAAGACAGTGAGATGTCAATATGCTGAATCAGTGATTCTCAAACATCAATTCTGGATATCCACTCTTACAGCAAATCTTTCTCCTGGCAAAGCTTTTGCAACATATGCATGTACATAGATTTAATCGCTATTTTGAGGGCAAAACCAAGCTTTGATGTGAGTTTGATAATATTATATAATAACAAGAAAGTTCAATAATACCAAGCAAATAAAATCAGAATGCTCTTCACTAGGTTAACAAATTACTGAAGTATATACTTATTAACTATCATTTAATTATTTTATCACTGTAGTATTGCTCTTATTTGACTTGGTATATAAGAAAGCTGACTGACAACATCAGTGTAAATTTTGCTTGAGGATAAATGAGCCTTACACACGATAGTATTAGTTATGTGATTCTGTACTCCTTCACGTCCAACATTAGTCTTATCTTTGTTATCCTCTCACCTATGGCACTTGGAACAGCTTTCATCTTCACCACATCACCTTGAAGACACAGTTCAGTAATTTGAAACCAACCTACCTTCAACAAGCTATAAATATTAGCTCGTATACATTATTACGAATAAAAATTGACTGACACATGTAAGGGAGTAATTTGAACCTTTGGGTTCCAATGACAATGCAAATCACTTCAACTAACTCCAGCCGTTTGCAGCATTGTTAAACCATTGATTCAATCATTGTTTCCTTTACTTTCCACTTGTATTGAATTTCAATATCAGGCTTACTATACTTATGCCCAAAAAGAATACGTATTTTTTGTCTGAAGAAGTTACTTTGGCAGTAACATTGGGTGGTCTAATGCCATACTTTTGCTGATATGACATTTTATATTTTATTCTCATGATTTTTCTTCCCTCCTTTCATAGGGATTGCAGGGTATATTTTCTAGTGAGTGGGGTTGGTTTGGATATTAAATATGTGTAAGAGTATAGAAATCCCTTTAAATGGATTCCCATCTTTTAACAAAACTCAAGAAGCTAGAAACCATACAGGACATAGTATCATAGTGTCATAGGTACACATCCACACCATCTACTGACTCCACCATAAAAGCACAACGATAGTAGCTTGTACCAACTACAGGATGAGCTTCAATTATACTGGTGCCCAAGAAGAAAGTGGTAACTTGCCTCAATGACTATCATTCAGTAGCACTTACATCCACAGCGATTAACTGTTTTTAGAGGTTGGTGGTCAAACACATTAACTCCTGCCTGAGAAGTGACTTGGATCCACTCCAGTTTGCCTACTGTCATAAAAGTTCCACAGCAAATGCCATTTCTTTGGCTCTTCACTCAATCCTGGAACATCTCGACAGCAAAGATGCGAACATCAGGATGTTCTTTATTAAATACAGCTCAGCGTTCAATACCACCATTTCCTCAAAACAAATCAATAAACTTCAAGACCTTGGCATCAATACATCCTTGTGTAATAGAAACTTCCTCGCATGCAGATCCCAGTCAGTTTGGAATGATGACAACATTTCTTCCACAGTTTCCATCAACACAGTACCGTAAGACTGCGTGTTTAGCCCCTAGCACTACTCACTTCACACTTATGACTATGAGGCTAAGCACAGCTCCAATACCACGTTTAAGTTTGCTGATGACGCCACTGTCAGAGGTCAAATCAAAGGTGGTGATGAATCAACATATTGGAGGGAGACTGAAAATCTGACTGAGTGGTGCCATAACAACAACCTATTGCTCAATGTCAGCTGGACCAAGGAGCTGATTATTGACTTCAAAAGGAGGAAACCAGAGGTCCATGAGCCAGTCCTTACTGGAGGAGTCAGAGGTGGAGAAGGTCAGCAACTTTAAATTCCTCTGTGCTATCATTTCAGAGAACCTGTCCTGGTCCCAACACGTAAGTGGAATTATGATGAAAGTACTGCAGTGCCTCTGCTTCCTTAGGAACTTGTGAAGATTCAGCATGACATCTAAAACCTGTTGTGAAAACATCAATGCCCTTGAATGGAAAATCCGATAAAATGTCATGGATATGGCCCAATATGGCTCCCACCACTGAGCACACCTATAGTGAGCATTGTCGCAGGAAAGCAACATTCATCATTGGGGCCGCCCGCCACCCAGGTCATGCTCTTTTCTTGCTACTGCCATCAGGAAGAAGACACTGGTGCTCAGGACTCATACTACTAGGTTTGGAAACAATTATTACCCCTGAACCATTGAGCTCTTGAACCAGAGGGGATAACCTCGCTCAACTTCATGTGAAACATCACTGAAATGTTCCCCCAACCTATGGGCTCACTTTTTCAGATGCTTCATCTCATGTTCTTGATATCTATTAATTAATTAAATATTACCATATATCTTTAAGTTTCCTTAAGGTTGTTGTAACTGGCGATGGTAATGGGGGCAAGCTCCCAATACCGATTAAATGATGCCAATGGCAAGCACCTCAAGTAGCCTTTGACAAACACATCCAGCTCTTGGCCTTCAAACGTGGCTTAGCTCCTAAGCCCGATGAAACCATTCCTACTGACAGGAGAATGGGGAAAGGCAGGTTACTGCCGCCTTAAAAACAGTTGCTTTGGACAGATGGGGCTCGTCAGCTGTGGTTGTCATCTCATCTAGGAAAAGGGAAATTCTAATCTTAAACCTCCACTGCCTTGTGGTTATACCCATTCATGGAAGGCTTTGGAAATAGCCCAGAAGGAAAACTCTGGAGCCAGAGTCTTTAAGCCAAATCTACATTGAGTTTGAAGCTGACTGGCAACTCCTGTGAAGCTGCTGGTGCCAAACTCTGCCATTCTTTTGGGTTCATCAAATGTGTGGAGAGGGTGAGTTTGCTACAAGGGCAACAGCTTGCTCTCCATATTGTACTGCCCAGGCTTGCATGTCTAGTCACTGATCATGCAACATCCATGGTTGCCTCTGACCAATGGAAGTCCACGCCATACTATATTTTAATTTTTTTCTCTGCTCAAGCTGGTAAAATCTGAGGTACTGGCATAGCCAAGCACACTCATTTACCATTTGCTAAGAACTTTCAGACTATTCTGCTGGTGTTTTGCATTTTGGCTTTCTAGAAATTTACATAAATATTGCTATGTAGCCGTAATTGTATAATGCTATTAAGTAGTGACCTCAGGATGAGACCAGTCATAGATATTACTATTGGGATAATATATACCCTGTTAATACTCCATAGTCTTTCATTTCAATGATAGTTCAGCACAGTTCTGGTGTTTTTCACCTATTGATTTCTTATATTATGTGTGTTTGGAACAGCTGTATCTATTAAGTAAGTTTGCTTCCCCTGTAATATTATATCCAGACAGTTAATATGGCTTGTCCTATCTGTAATAATGGATCGATTGAGGGACTTTGACTCTAAAACTAGACCAGGCTTGTTTTTATAGTAAGGTATGGTGTCTTTTATGAGTTTGCATTTTAAAGCAAAATTTTGCTGATCAATGTTTGCTATTTGATTCTGCCTGTGTAAGTAATCAGGTTGAGTTGAACTGCTGTGGGATCCTATAATATATTGGATTGTTTCTGGTTTCTCTTGGTATTTTCTGCGTTTATTGTCATGAATTTGTTGGTCTTTTATTATGTAGTTTTGATATTTTTTTGTGTTAACCACCTGATCCTGTATTGCCACAAGGAACCCTTCTGTTTCTGGGAAGAGTTCCCAACTCTGAGCCAGGCATTTGATGCTTCCTTGTTGACATCTAGTCCTCTCAGATAATGTTATCTTCCATGGAGAGTTACGCTCTTCAATTGGTAACTTTTTTTTCAATAGTGATTCATTTTTCAGGGTTGTGCTTTCAGTTGAGTTTAGTAGGGTATACTTCTTATCTGAATTGCATATGCTTGCATGGAGTGCTGAATGCGTTTTTGTTGATGAAAGTATATCCTTAGAAATTTTATCTAATTATTGTGTACGTTTTTAATATTTGTTATTCCTCTTCCACCTCCTGTGCTAGCGTGTTAATCTAAGTGCGTTCGAGTGTTTTCTAAAATGTATCATTCCAGTTCTTATTTTTCTTTGTAAATTGTCAAGATTGGTTTCAAACCAAGATATGCCAAATGAATATGTTAATTTTGGTATAGCTGAAGTGTTTATTGCCTTTGTTATATTTTTACTGTTGAGGTCTGGCAGATTTTCTTAAGCCTTCAAGTAAATTCTGTTGAAAGTTTTCACACTATGATCTATTTACTTTGTTGGTATCCCAGATACTGATGTGTTTCATATTCATTTATCAACTGTATTGTATCCTGCTGCCCTGTTTTATATTCTACTAGCTCTGCTGTACTGGTCTTTATGATTAATGTTCTGCTCTTAACTACTTCAAAGTTCATGTTTATATCTTTAGAGAATAATTCTACCATTTGAATTTCTTGTTATTATTATTATTATTAAAATTAATTATTTTACTTTATTTTTGTATTTGTACAGTTGTTGTTTTTCTTACTGATTGTCCATCCTGCTGGTGCAGTCTTTCACTGATTCTACTATGGTATTGAATTTATTGAGTATGCCTGCAAGAAAATGAATCTCAGGGTTATATATGGTGAGATATATGTACTTTGCTAGTAAATTTACTTTGAAATTTCAACTTTTGGACCCACCAGGATTCATTGGACAGCATTTTCCAAACCCATAACCTCTACTGGCTAGAAGGACAAGGGTAGTAAAAACATACAGTATTCAATCACCACCTGGAAGTTGCCCTTCTAGCCACACGCTGTACTGAGTTGGATTAAGAGTATTTATGCAATGGAATATTTTTCGTAACTGAAGATTCTCCAGAACTTATCAGAAATTATAGTCCTTTTTAACATTCTACTTCAGTGGGTACATCTGTACTAAAGGATATTTGACAACAAAGTTATTAATTATTAGAATTCTGTCTGACCTATATATTTATAGCTTACATTTGGAAAATGGACAAAAAACTGGAGAGAATTTGTTGAATGAGTTTGTTGAATTGTTGAATTTGTTGTGGGAGTACTTACAATGGCACACTTACATTGGATAATTCCAACTTTGAACAAGCATTGTTGAAAAGCTTTGGGGAAACAAGGCTTCTGCAAATACCATTTCAGCAGTTGTGGCCCAGCCGTTGTGTCTTTTTGTGGAATCTGCTCTGGAAACGACTTCCACCATAGCTGTTCAACTGTGAGCAGGCTTTATGTCACATGCTCCTTTCAAAGCACCTCAGAAGACATCAGAAATTTCAGTCAACCTGTCCTGCACAAATGGACTAATCATGTCACTGACAGTATGTTTGCTCAATCAAATATCTTAAGCCTCTGCTTCTTGTAAAAACCAAAGTGGAATGAAGCAACCTTTCTTTTATTTCTGTGTTCTCAGGAGTTTTCAACCCATGAGATTATTCAGGACCCTGCCATTCACTCATTGCCTTCAGTGAACTACAAATGATTCCACCCCATCATTCTGTATTGGTCTCAAAAAGGATTATCGATGTCAACACTCAGCTTCCATGCAGTACCCTGTCTGGGGTTTAGAGGACTTTCTGTATATGTGAATAGATGGCTAGGAGAGAGAAAAGTGGTTTGTTTTCCTGCTATTATTTTGTACTGTTGCTCTGCTGAATATTGTGGGCATGCAATGTTGGCACTGGAATATGTGGTGGCATTTGTGGGCTGCCCCTTAGGTTTGTTAGCACGAACAGCACATTTCAGTGTATGTTTTGAGGTTCTTGCAATAAATAAATGAATCTGAATTTGAAAGTCTCAAAGTCCAGGAGTAGGACCAGGAATGAAAATGTTTTAAAACCTCCAAACTGAACTTGGAGGGAACTCCTGTAAATCGTCATCGTCGTGGCTATCCCTTAAGGTTGAGGATGATGATCTTCGTTCTGTTGATCTATCACAGAGGGAAGATGCCT